>NC_045438.1:24742325-24991054 GCF_002776525.5 Piliocolobus tephrosceles | reverse complement strand
AAGGAAGGAAGGAAGGAAGGAAGGAAGGAAGGAAGGAAGGAAGGAAGAAAGGAAGAGAAAGAAAGAAGGAGAAAGAAAGAAAGAAAGAGAGAGAAGAAAGAAAGAAGAGGATGGAAGAAAGAAAGAAAGAGAGAGAAAGAGAAAGAAAGAAAGAAAGAAAGAAAGAGAAAGCAAGCAAGCAAGAAAGAAAGAAAGAAGAAAGAAAGAAGAGGATGCAAAAAAGGAAAGGAAGAGAAGGAAGGAAAGGAAGGGAAGGAAGGGAGGCAAGAAGGAAAAGAGGTGAATAAAAGGGTAGGAGACAGTGGGGATAGTCTACTTTTGTCAAGAAATTGATGATGGGGGTACTATGAAAGTGGGAGGCATTTGGCAAGGTGAGAGAGAGGGTGGGCAGGTCCCACAGTGCTCAGGTCTGACCTAAGTTAACGCTCTTTCCTTGGGTCTACCCTGAGCTCTAAGTGTAAGTTACAAGTGTAGTAAGGAAATTAACAATTTTATATAATATGTAGAAGAAACTCAGTAATGGAGTTCCTTGGGAGAAAGAGAGGAAGGAAGAAATCATGGAGGGAGGGAAGAGGAAGGGAAAATTTTTAAAAAATATTGAAGCCAAATAACTAGGAATCAGGCATGTTTAGTTCTTATTTTAATTCCTCTACTTAATTGCTAAGGGATCTTAAGCAAGTAACATAACTGAGGACTCATAAATAGAAATGTGAAACTTAGCATCATAGTGTTTTAACTAGTAATTGAAAAGGACTCGTGCCAACCTGAAGTGCTTTGCATACATTTACAATATATGAAAGTATATTTGATAGATATAAAAAGAGAAAAATAACCCTGAGGTATACACAAATGCGAGAAGGAAAAGTAAATAATGTTTCAAAGGTTAACAGGTAGAAAATGAAAACTAATTATTCTAATAAATTAAAGTCCTTTCTTTAAAAATGTGATATGATGCTTTTGCTCTAGCCAACCATTTAGAAAACACATCCCAGCTCTAGTAATAGCTCCATTACTCAAAGTACACGAGGGGGCAAAAAAAATGGATCTACAACTTAAGGAAGCTGATGTGAAAAATCATCTTTGTAAGGCACCCATCACTCAGCCAGATTCAAGGAACAGAACATCCCTTCCTAGAAGGGTGCTGGTGACCAAATGAGACCGTAAGCTATCAGGTCACATGTTAGTCAGAAAAGGGGCAAGAATTCAGGAACAGCAACATGCAATGTACTTTTAATGACCGCTGAAACACTAATGTTTTAAAACCAAGTTGGATAACTGGTTCTGCCTATTTGGAGGGCAGGGAGGAGGAGCGGTAAGCACAGATTCCTTCAGTCCTGTCTCCTGAGCTTCACAGATGATAGAGAAACCACTGTGTCCTCGTATTCACAAGTATTACTTGAGCATCTGCTACTAGCTAGACTCAATGCTGGGCACCACAAAGTAATGAATTAAATGGTCTTATTAATAATAAAAACTTTGGAGTAATACTATTATTAGTCTTACTTTAACGGGGGAAAATAAGCTTAGAGAGGTTAAATAACTTATCCCAGATCATTCAGCTAACATGTAGTGGAGACAGAACTTCAATCCACATCTGTTTAGTTTCAAACACGCTGCACTATATTGCCTCACTTAAAATCCTTCCAAGCGATGCCCAGATACAGTGACCAGGGGAACCTTCATTATAGGGGCTTTTATGGAAAATAAGGTGCTTTGAGAAAGAATGTATGTAATTAAATAAATCACATAAACTGCCCCTACATTTAATTAAAGTTTTAAAGCCTAAAATGCATTTGTGATATTCACTGTCATTTCTACATTGGGTTGATAATGCTCGACATTGAAGGAAGCCATGTGTCCTTTGCCAGGTAAGATGGTCTTCTGGTCAGAGACCTGTGGCCTGGCTAGCCAGGCTCCAGCCATGGACCAGATTAACTGAGAGGTAAACAGGGCAATACCAGGAGTGGTAGAAATATTTAAATGAACAAATAGCTAAATATTATTTAATTTTACCTCTTTCTAAATTTTGTAGAGCGCATCATACTATCTCAGGATTTTTTTTTTTTTTTTTTTTTATACTTTAAGTTCTGGGGTACATGTGCAGAACATGCAGGTTTTTACATAAGTATACACGTGCCATGCTGGTTTGCTGCACCCATCAACCCGTCATCTACATTAGGTATTTCTCCTAATGCTATCCCTTCCCTAGCCCCTACCGGCCAACAGGCCCCAGTGTGTGATGTTCCCTTTCCTGTGTCCATGTGTTCTCATTGTTCAACTGCCACTTTTTTTTTTAAATGCTTTCCTAATCTTGCATCTAGTTGCAAAGAGAGAAATGCTGGGTTATATTTTTAACCTGCTTCACTTGCAGAATTTTAAGCAGCCCCCTGGCTCTCCAATAATTTCCTCTTCTTTTTAAATCCCCACCTCCACAGCTTCCTTCACAGCCTGTGACTATGAGGGAGAGTGAGGACACGAGGTAAGGTACCTCAGGGACGAAGCTTTCCAGTAGCACTTACTGCAGTTGACCACTCAGTACAAATTCCTTAATACATGGACAAACAGCCGTCATGAACACTAGATTGTATTTCCTGGTTTGTGGAATGCAGCTTTTCCTTAGCAATTTGATGTTGTCTCTAGGAATATAAACTCTCAATTTTCCTAAATATAAGAGCTTCTACAAACATAGCTCCACAGAATTAATTCCAGAATTGTGCACTTTCAAAGCAACAGCTGAATAGTAAGCCAAGATTCTTAGAGATTTAAAGTGACATGACATTATGAGAATGTTTATTATTTTGGCACAGGTAACAGCTAAAAAATGAAATGAGATTTCATAAAAGGATACCAATAAAAGGGGGAAAGAGAGAATGAAAAAATCCACAAAAATAGATCTAAAACTCTATACTCTTTTGTTATATGCCTATTCATACTTTTTCTCCCCTGACCTCCTCTCTTGAACTTTAAATTCCCTTTTGTGTATTTTAAATTCTACCCACTCTTCCAGGCCCAATTCAGTCCTCACCTCTTCAGGAAGGTCATCTTATTCCCACTTGCTGAACTGCTGAAATCTTTCCTTAACCTGAGAGCCTAAGATTGAAAATATGACCATCACCATACAGTTTAGCACTTCAATATCCTCTAGGTAATTAATGCCTAATTATTTTAACCCCTAAGCAGAATACGAGCATCTTGACATTATGTCTAATAATCACTATTAGTAGAAACAATATAAATAATTTAGCAGCGTCAGTAGTTACTACTTATGGAGAACTTAAGCACAAATAAAATGTCATTTAGGCTGGGTGCAGTGGCTCACGCCTGTAATCCCAACACTTTGGGAGGCTGAGGCAGGTGGGTCACCTGAGGTTAAGGGTTCAAGACCAGTCTGGCCAACATGGTGAAACTCCATCTCTACTAAAATTACAGGAAATTAGCCGGACATTGTGGCAGACACCTGTAATCCCAGCTACTCAGGAGCTAAGGCAGCAGAATTGCTTGAACCTGGGAGGCGGAGGTTGCAGTGAGCCGAGATCATGCTATTGCACCGCAGCCTGGGCAAGAAGAGTGAAACTCTGTCTTAAAAAAAAAAAAAAAAAAGTAATTTAGTCATCACAACAATCCTATAAGGTAGACACTATTAAAACCTCATTAAACACATCAAGAAACCAAACTACAGTTAGAAGATCAGTTTGATAGAGGAAGAGAGTTGGAATTTGAATCCATCACCTAGTCCTGCTGCTACTTTTCCGTCTGGAGCAAATAGGCCAGAGTGTTACACAAACCATGTCTCATGATGAGGATACTCAGTGTCCGTATTAGAGCCAGGCAACTTCTGCTGGAAAAGGTGGGAAATTTCCAATATACTGGATTATGAATGAGACTGAATTCATAAAACAAGACAACTGTTCTACTGCTTCCTTATTTTGGAAAAATGCCAAAGGTCAAATTATCCCAAAGGTCACTGGCAGATGCACACTTCCCGTCATGTATATCCAAACTGAGTCACTGGCTTGGAGGAAGGCAATCATTTTGTCTTTTTCCTGAAGGCTAAGTTCTCCAGGATTCAGCAAAAGGACCAAATTCATATATCTTCATGAAATAAAATGTATGAGATAAAATAATCATGTGGGATATTTGCCAATGAAATACTAAAAGCACAAAGGTGATGGATTAATATGAACCTTCGGTCAATCTGGAGACTTATTTTTAAAATATCAGATTTTTAACCTATTGAAAGTAAAAGGTTGAGGGCAAAATGATGATATAAAACATAGAAAAGGAGCTTAAAGCTTAAACAAAATTTTAAAATTTAATTTTAGCTCAGCTAAATGGGAGAAATAGAGAGCTAGAGACACCCAACTATACAAAACATAAAATGGAAATCCAGAGAGAAGTAAACAGACACAGTAGATCAAGTGACAAGGCTGTTAAAGAACCCTGAAACAGCTGCTGAAAACGACTAGGGTGCTGACCATGGAAGCCGTTACTGACCTTCTCTCCCCCTCTCCCACCTTCTCCTTACATTACTGGGGAGCCCCTTCTGGGAGCAAAATGCCTGGCAAGAGGAGCAGCGGGGCAGCCAGGGCTATGACAAGGATAAATTGTCTCTTCTCCACTGGGGGCCTGATGCTAAATGGAATGTTGGCTGTAAATATCCCGAAGCCCGCTCTCCTTTTCTCTGTCTTCTCCCAACCTGCTAGTCCAGCATTCTCTGTCCTTCTTTTCCAATGTGGCTCCTGCATCTTATTTTCTACCATGTCCCTGCACTCTCTTTCTTTTTCTACTTCCCTCCTCTGTCCTAGGGAGTGAGGTGTGGTGGAGATTCAGCATCCCAGCACCAATCTATTAAAGTTTCAAAATGCTCATTCACACTTAATGTAAGTGTAGTGTTTGGTTACTGTTCTAAAATCTGTTGATTCACACCGGGTTGCAATTCCTTTTGACCTTTTCAAACCATTTCTTCTCATGTCTCCTTTCTAGAAGGACTTAATAAGTGGTATTTATTTGATCTTCTCTATTTTCAAATCACATCTATTTTCTTCCTGTAGTCACCCTAATGTCTAGGACTACAGAGATATAAAACTTTTACTGGCAGTCTTTAAAAATTAGGATGGAGATCTACATTTATTGGCATGGAAAGGTGACCATTTTAATTGAAAAATTATTTTGAAGCACAACAGTATTAAAAAGTCATATATTAAAGAACTTAATTGTATAAGAAAATCAGGAGGTCTGTTTTAAAATGTTGAAAACCTCTCTGTAGAAATTTGGCTTTATTCATCTTCCACATCTTCTCAAAAACCAATTTTATGAAAACATACATGCATAGCTTGATTTATCAAAAACAAACAAACAAGAGAGAATTAAAAAGAAATTAAGCCTTTCCTACCTTCCTGACAAGGAAGAGTGTCTGAGAATCAAATGGGCAAGAGGGAAGCAGAGTGAAGGGATGTAGACCTCTGTCTGATAAGAAAAACAGGGACAATGTTTGGGCAAAAATGAGAGATATTGTCATTCATTGTCTGCAAAGCTTTGGGGAGAAGCAAATTACTATTTATTTTGGGGAAAAGCTTTTTAGTCATAACAGTGGCACCGGCCATACAAACTGCTTCCTGCACCCTCATTAGCTGGTTCTAAGTAACTCACATAATCCAAAAAGGAGGGAAGAAAAAGTCTGGGCAGCAACCAGGACAAGAGCAGAAAATGCTCTTCCCAAGGAACACGGAGCCTGGGTTACGGTTTTAGTGAGAAATGAATTCACACCAATTTTTTCCAATTTTAGCTTCCAAATAAGAACCTCCAATTTGAATGTTAGCCCTGTGGAAGTGATAATAGCCCCATCAAATTCCCAAGAGGAAACAGCTATAGAAATAAAAGGAAAACACCACAGCAATGTTTAAAGCTAAAGAACACAAAAACACTGGTCTGAGCTTTACAAAATGGAACAATTGGCCAAGCAAAACCTAAACTTCAGGAGCACCAGACCGTGAAATGGAGAAACAATGCATGCTCAAGAGGGATTGAAGACTCAAAAAAGCAGCTATTAATTCAAACAAGATCAAAACAGAAATCAATCTATTCATGTGACTTCCAAAAGATCATTAAAAACTAATTACTTTCTGTCTACCTCAATTGCTTTGTTGCTTTAACTGGTAAATTGTTGTCCTCACTTTCTGTCTAGATGGCTGTGGAATAAAACAGTGTGTTCCAATTCAGATCACAGTGAGTCAAGTGGCCCCATCCTAGAGCCCAGACACTAACTCCAAGTATTTCTAAGCATTATAACAGACTCCCCACTTATCAGCACAAAGCTTATGTATGCAGCCAAGCAACACTTGGTTACATAAAGCAATGTCATGAGTTTTTCCAATTTCACAAAAATAAAGAATTATTTTTAAAATGCTGAAATTTATCAAACTTATGGATCTAATTTAATTTTTTTAAAAACCAAACCCTTCCTTTCAAGGGCTATGGTCAGTGATTTAGCATGTTTCTTCTGTGTTGGTAAATTAGTTCTATTGTTCAGAAAAAGTCTAAATAACAATAACAGAGACAATTCTTAATTCTTTTCCAAATCTGATGAAATTATCAAAAAGTAAAAGAAAAAGAAAACTTGCAGCTCAAGCAAATTTGTTCTGTCAAGGGACCTTTCTTTTAGCTAAGTATTAACTTTCAAAAAATAATATTTATTAATTTTATTTGATCTTAATAAGTAATCTCATTTTTCTTTCAACCTAAAATTTTCCATTTATCTTCATTCAAAATAAAACTCCCAATATTCTCCATACCCTTATGTATATATAGTTTCTAGGAGAAGATTCAAGCTACTCTTAGTTGTTTCTTAGGAAGCTAAGGGCCTTTCAGTGACCCACAATTACATTTGTAAAATAACAAATGTTAATAGTCAGAAGAAAGTTATTTTTTGGAGTCCTATTTGCACATGGACTTAGAAAAATGACCAAGGATAAATGTGGTGAAACATGACAAGGAAATATGTGTTAAAATATTAAGAACTCTTTTTTCCTGAATGTCTATTTATTCTGATTTTGAGATAAAATACAATGTATACAACATTAGTGCCGGAATTAATATTTTCTTTTAAAGGAAATGGCTTATATATCTTTAGCACTCTATAATTTTCAAAGTTTATTGCATATTATTTTCTCATTTAACAGTCAAAAAATTTCTCTAAGACAGACCTTTTACTTGAACAGATACTTCTTCTCATTCTACAGTTTAGAAAATTGAGACTCAGAACATTTATGGGAACTACCAAGGTCAGATAGTTTCTGAGAAATGGAGCTTGGGACATAATTGGAGTCTCCTTGCTCTCAGCACTGTTAATATAGCTATTGAGCAAAAGAGGAATTAATAGACATTAAAGTTCTTTTAGGTGTCAGACAGCTTACTACTGCTTTACAAAAATGTTTTATTTTATCTTCACAATAGCCTGATGAGATAAATATTATCTTTCATGTTGATGTGTCTACTAAAATTCAGAAATTGTGAGTGCCTTCATCAAATTTATACAGCTAAAATATAGCACAGCTCAAATTCCAACCTGGGTTTTCTGACAATAAATTCATGTTCTTTCTGTTATTTCTTAATACAATTTCTACCTGCAAATCAAAAGTTACAATTAAGCCATTTAGACAATTCCACTCATTTATTTAAAAATAAAATATGTGATAGTGATATTCAGAAATTATAATACAAATAGAAATCAAACCCAAATGCCATGAAAGCAATCACAATATATCTGATATTTGTGCCCCACTCTGGTAGGAGCATCTCTCCAGGATGTGGAGTTGTTGGGCTGAAAGGTCTGCTCCTTGCTCTATAAAACAATGCAAATATGACTTTCTTAATCACTCCTTCCCTCCTCTCTCCAGTATATTATTTCTTCTCACTATGTATCACACATCTTCTTCTCCAGGGATGAAGAGTTAGGTAAAAGATAGAAAAATCTCCTAATCACAAAAAGTCTGGAACCTCCATCAATAAAAATGTAGATTTATTGCTGTGTGACACAGTTTAACTTTATTGAGGAGAATAATGCAAGGGAGTATAAAAAGGACACAAACCTCTAGTCACTTAACCCATGTCTTTGATTTGAAATTTTAAGACAGTAAGACAAATGTTCTTATGAGGAGAAATTGGAAGCACTTTCCCTGGTAGAGAAGGAAATACTTTAAAATTGATGAGAAAATGGCAAGGACAGTTGAGACAAAGTCTTGAAATAGTGAAGTCTTAATGCAACACTATGAGAAAGAAAATATTATTTAATTAACTAGACTTGACTTCACTTATGCTTAGAATAAAAGGCATTTATTAATATCTTGCAAAGAAGGTCAAAGATAAAGGCCAGAACTGAGCAAATGTTGCTGAAGAGAGGTTGTTCAGCTGATACTGAATATACACCATATATAATCTCCTTTACCAAAATAACAGATTTAAGTTGGTTAACTGTGTCCCAGACTTAACCAGGATATATAGTTCAGGTTCTTGACCTCATCTCCTGACCATTCTTCTCACATCACCTTCACTGGCCTGCCAGGCTTGGTGGACTTGGAGTAGATAAATTTGTCTTTCTGCCATTTTTAATTTTTGCAACAGCAGTACAATCTATATATTCATGCTTGAATGATATATTCATGCTTGAATGATATATTCAAACTTGCTACTTCCTACAATTGCAGTAAGACAACAAAATCATTCTCATTGATTTAACATGTATGTGAAAACATAAATACTTTTGACTAACTAATTTGACTGATTACATTGATTAAAGCTATAACTAGCTACATGCAATCACTTAATTATTTGTTCATTTTGTTTTTAGTTGACAGGCCCACTTGTTTGATAACCAAAATTAGACAAAATAGTCAATTTATGCTTTATCCTGCTAATTAATTAGGATGACTAGAAATAGTCCAAGCCCCAGATTCAATTATAATTACTTACACATGGAGGAAAACTATCTTATTCAAATACAGAGTTTGCTAAGTACATTTTCCCTCAAGCAAAGGGCATATGTTAATAAAAACTTATCCCTATAACTTAACACACACAAATGTATGAAGGCCAGTAATTATGTACTTTAACATAACTACCCTCATGAGATTGTTATTTATTATTTTCTATTTTACTGGTGAAGAAACACAGAGTTTAAGAAAATTAGAAGCATTTTTTAAGTATATGATTCCTGAATTCTGGAATTGAAGGTGTCATTATGAAAATACATTGTCACTTGATTTTTTTAAAAGCAAAATTTCCTATAATTATTTGATTGCAAAATAAGTGACTTCATTGAGAGACACCACAAAAACTAAAGCAGCATATAATACAAATACTCTGTAGGTTGTTTTGTTGGTGGAAAGCTAAAATTAACTTGGCAAGTAGAACAATTTCTCTGCCTCTGGCAAGTGGGAAAGTAATAATGAATCTTCCATTTTAAGGTTGAAAATTTAGCATACCTAGATGAGCACTTAGTGAAAAAGTTCACATTTTTAGAAAAATCATCAAAATCAGCTCAAAGAAGAGTTTTTAAAACACACACATCAGTAACCACTGAATACATTAAGCTAACAGAAAAGACTATGCTTGAAATGGCACCCAACTCAAGATTTTGCTTGTGAATTTTATCATATCCTTAAAAAACACATAATTTTTGTGTTATATAAACCTTTCAAAGCAAAGACAAAGAAATTATGTGATCCATTTTACTAAGCAAATATAGCACTAAAACCAAAACAAGAGAAAACACAAGAAAGGAAACCATGGACAAATAACTTTTGTAAATGAAGTTTGAATTTATACACCTTGAATTATACACCTTGAATTAAATATTAGCAAATCAGATATGGGGATATATTTTTTTAATTACACATCAGGACCAAATTGGGTTTATCCCAGGAATACAAGGATGGTTCAATACCAGAAAACCTATCAATTCTCTATATTTAAAGACAAAAGACAAAAACCAAGTAATGTAAAGCTATTGACTAAAATTTAATGCCTCATTTTTAATCTTCTGAAATTAGAAATAGAAGAAAAACCTTTTAATAAATGTCACTGGTGGAAATATGTAATAAGTACCATACTTAATGGATAAAATATTAGAAGTAATTTCTTAAAGTAAGGAATAATACAAAATACTATCATTATCTATCCAGCATTTATGCACCACCCTTGTCTATCCAAGACAATAAAAAATGAGATATAGAATCAGAATGATAAAATTATCATTATTTGCAAATGATATAATAATTACTAAAAAAAACTCTAAGAAATAAACTTGTGAGTTGTTAGAGTTCACATTAGAAAGTTTAGCAAAGTAGCCAAATAGAAGTTAAAAAATAAGCACATACATTAAAATACTATTTACATTTCAAAACACACACATCAAAAAAAAAAAAAAAAAAAAAACTAATACAGATAGTATGTGGCCATAATATTTGTTACATAGGCTGGGCGTGGTGGCTCATGCCTGTAATCCCAGCACTTTGGGAGAGTGAGGTGGGCGGATCATTTGAGGTCACGAGTTCGAGACCAGATTGGCCAACATGGTGAAACACCGTCTCTACAAAAAATACAAAACTTAGCCAGGTGTTGTGGCAGGCCTCTGTAATCCCAGTTACTTGGGAGGCTGAGGCAGGAGAATCACTTTAACCTGGGAGGCAGAGATTTCAGTGAGCCAGGATCATACCACTGCACCCCAACCTGGGCAATAGAGCGAGACTCAGTCTCAAAAAAATATTTATATATATTTGTTACATAAATAAAAATAAAATATTCTGAAAAGATACACATCAAATTAAATGCTGTCGCTACTTCTCAAAAAAGGATCAAGATTCATGATAATGATCAAAGGAGATTGTAGCCATACCTATAGTATTTTTATTTTATAGTCTGGATATATGTATTAGTTTTACTTTTTAAATATAATAAAATTTAAAATATGCAAAAAATAGTTTCAACTACTTCTATATTTATTTGAATAACTTCATATTATTTCTTAAAATTTGAATTATTACTTAATCCAGGGATTGAACCACGAAAATAAAAGGGCATATCAAATGTAGGTCCATAAATTAACCTTGTTGCTAAGTATACTTTACTATTTTCATGGTTAATATTTATGAGAACTGATTTACTAAAGTTTTCAAATTTCAATAAATAAAATGTAAGACTACTGAAGCCAGATATTGAGAAGATTTATGTATTTATACAAATACATAGCTAAGTATATAATTTTCCCTACAACTTCACTAGCATTACAATATAAAAATAATAAACAGTCCATTAATTTGGGTCAATGGAATACTTTCATTGTGATAAAACACTGAAAGTTATTATTCAAGACTATAACTAAAATTTTTAATGCTTTCAGAAAAGACTCTTATATCATTGGATTTCTCTTTATTTCTCAGAAATGTTAAACAGATTCCTTTTTGTACATTTTAGAAGCCTCAAATATTCAGAAAGATGGACATCTGTTCCCAAATTAAATATTTGCCTTAAAAATAATAGCAAACTTTTCAAGAATTTAATGTAAATCTCTGATGATGACTCATTTATTGACACCAGAACATCTTACCTCAGGTATAGCCACCGTGTGTACTTTAGATGATTAATGTTCTCTATATGCAATGTTGACAGAAAAGAATTCATAGTCATTCTCAAAGGGAAGACAGCATGTACATAGAACTGCCCTATCAAACTCATTACACTCCATTAATATTGCATGACAAACTTGACTGTCTAGAGTAAAAGTCTGTTAAGAAATAAAATTTACTCTCTAGTGTTCAGACTAAGATTTTTAAGATTTTTATTTATATTACCAGATATTCAGCTATTCATAACTCACTTCTATTGTATTTTTATTGATATATCAGAGTTGTACACATTTTGGGGAACATGGTATTTTAATATACATATACAATATATAGTGATCTAGTCAGAGTAATTGAACTATTCATCAACTGAAATATTTATCTTTTCTTTGTGATGGGAACATTATAATCCTTCTAGCTATTTTGAAATACACAATAAATTATTGTTAACTATAATTTTCCTACTCTACTTTCAAATAATAGAACACATTCCTTCTATTAATTAATTTTGGTACTCATAACTATATTATGTACTCATTAACTTATCTTTATCCTCTTCCACCTTCTCTTGACAGCCTCTGGTAACTACTATTCTATTCTGTATCCATAATATTTACTTTTTTTTGCCCCTATATATGATTCAAAACATCCATTATTTGTCCTTCCATGCCTGGCTTATTTCACTTATAATGACCTCCAGTCCCATCCATGTTGCTGCAAATGACAGGATTTCATTAACTTTTTTATGGCTCAATGATATTCCATTGTGTATATACACTATATTTTCTTTATCCTTTCATCTGTTGATGGACACTTAGGTTGATTCCATATTTTGGCTATTGTGAATACTGCTGCAATAAACATGAGAGTGCAGGTGTCTCTTTGACATACTTATTTCCTTTCTTTTGGACATATACCCAGCAATGGAATTGATTAATCATATAGTAGTACTATCTTTGTTTTTATGAAGAACCTCCATACTCTTTTCCATAATGACTATACTACTTGACATTCTCACCAACAGTGTACCCGTGTTCTCCTTTCTCTGCATCCTTGCCAGCATTTATTTTTTGTCTTTTTTGATAAAGCCAATCAGATAATATATGACTGTGGTTTTGATTTGCATTTCCCTGGCGATTAGTGATATTGAGCATTGTTTTATATACCTGTGGCCATTTGTACGTCTACTTTTGAGAAATGTCTATTAAGATCGTTTGCTCTTTTTTAAGTCAGATTTTTTTCTTGCTTGCTTGCTTGCTTGCTTGCTTGCTTTTTTGTTAATAAGTTGTTTGAGTTCCTTACATACTCTGGTTATTAATTCCTTTTCAGATGGATAGTTTGAACATATTTTCTCCTGTTCTGTAGGTTGTCTCTTCACTTTGTTAATTATTTCCTCTGCTGTTCAGAAGCTCTTTAGCTTTATGTAATACCATGTGTCTGTTTTTGTTTTTGTTGCCTGTGCTTTTGAAGTCTTACCCAAAAAAATCTTTGCTCAGTCCAATGTCCTGTATGTCCCCAATGTTTTCTACTAGTTTTATAGTTTCAGATTTTACATATAAGTCTTTAATCCAATTTGAGTTAATTTTCGTACATGATGAAAGGTAGGGATCTTTTTTTTTTTTTCATTTTTCTACATATGGATATCCTGTTTTCCCAGCATCATTTATTAAAGAGACTGTCCTTTTCCCCCAGTGTATATTCTTGTTGCCTTTGTCAAATATGAGTTGACCGTAAATATATGCACTTACTTCTGGGCTCTCTATCCTCTTCCATTGGTCTATGTCTCTGTTTTTATGCCAGTACTATGCTATTATGGTTATTATAGTTTTGTCATATAATTTGAAATCAGGTAGTATGATGTTTCCAGCTTTGTTCTTTTTGTTCAGGATTGCCTTAGCTGTGCCAAGTCTTTTGTAATTCCATATGAATTCTAGGATTGTTTTTCTATTTCTGTGATTAATGTCATTGGTATTTTTATTGTAGCTCACTTAGGGTAGTATAGACATTTTAACAATGTTAATTTTTATCATCCGTGGCATGGAATATTTTCCATTTTTCATGTCCTCTTCAACTTCTTTCATCAGTGTTTTATAGTTTCCTGGCAGAGATTTTTCACCTCTTTGGTTGAATTTATATTTTTGTATTTTTGTAGCTATTGTAAATGAAATTGTTTTCTTGATTACTTTTTCAGATAGATCTCTGTTAGCATATAGAAACACTACTGATGTTTGTATGTTATTTGTATCTTGTAATTTTACTAAGATTGTTTTTCAGTTCTAAGAGTTTTTTGTTAGAGTCTTTAGGCTGTTCTAAATATAAGATCAAGTCTTCTGCAAAAAAATAACAATAATAATAATAATAATTTGACTTCTTCCTTTCCAATTTGGATGTCCTTTCTTTCTTTCTCTTGCCTAATTGCTTTCGCTAGGATTCCCAGTACTTTGTTGAATACATATGATGAAAGTGGGCATCCTTGTCTTATTACAGATCGTTGTAGAAAGGCTTTCAATATTTACTTTCAGTATGATATTAACTGTGAGTTTGTAATATATGGCCTTGATTGTGTTGAGGTTTGTTCCTTCTATACCCAATTTATTGAAGGTTTTTATCATAAAGGGATGTTAAAAAGGTTTTTATCAAAAAGGGATGCTTTTTCAGCATTTATAAAAATTATCACATGGATTTTTTCTTTTATTCCGTTGACATAATGTATTGTGTTTATTGATTTGTATATGTTGAACTATCTTTGCATTGGTGAGGTGAATCCCACTTGATCATTGAGAATGATCTTTTTAACAGGTTGTTGAATTCTGTTTGCTAGTATTTTGGGGCGGGGGAGTTTTTGCTTCTGTGTTCATCAGGGATACTGGCTTGTAGTTTTACTTTGTGTGTGTGTCTTTGTCTGGTTTTGGTATCAGCTTAATGCTGACTGTATACAATGAATTTGGAGGTATTCCTTCCTCTTTAATTTTTAAATAATTTTAGTATAATTGGTATTAGTACTTCTTTAAATGTTTGGTAGAATTCAGCAGTGAATCTTTCAGGTCCTGGGTTTTTCTTTGATGACTAACTTTAGATTACTGCTTTAATTTCATTTTTCATGATTGGTTTGTTTAGGTTTTCTATTTTATCATGGTTTGATCTTGGTAAGTTGTATGTGTTCAGAATTTATCCATTTCTTCTAAATTTTCTAATTTTTCGGTATATAGTTGTTCATAATGGTCTCTTGTGATCCTTTGTGTTTCTGTGCTAACCATTGTAATGTTCCTTTCTCATTTCTGATTTTATTTATTTGGGTCTTATCTCTTTTCTTCTTAGTTTATCTAGCTAAAGATTTGTCCGTTTGTTTATTTTTTCAAAACCAGCTTTTAATTTTGTTAATATTTTGTATTTTTCTTTTAGTCTCAGTTTCATTTATTTCTCCCCAAATCTTTGTTATTTCTTTCCTTCTACTATTTTGGGGTTTGATTTGTTCTTGCTTTTCTAGTAACCTGGAAGTGAATTGTTAGGTTAATGTAAAAATTTTTTTTTATTATTTGGATGTAGGGAGTCACTGGTATAAAATTTCCTCAGTACTGCTTTTTCTGTATCTCATAGGTTCAGGTATATTGTGTTCTCTCTTTATTTGATTCTCGAAATTTTTTATTTTCCTTCTTAATTTCTTCATTGATCCATTGGTTGTTCAAGAGCACTTTGCCTAATTTCCATGTGTTTGTATGGTTTCTGAAGTTCCTCTAGCTGTTGATTTCTTGTTTTATTTCATTGTTGTCAGAAAATATACTTGATATGATTTAGACCTTTTTATAATTTGTGGAGACTTGTTTTGTGGCCTAACATATGGTCTGTCCTGAAGAATGTTTCATGTGGTAATCAAACAAATGTGTGTTCTATATCAATTGAATGAAATGTTCTCTAAAAGTATGTTAAGTCCATTTAATCTACAATACAGTCAAACAGCAATGTTTGTTTGTTGATTTTCTGACTGATCTGTCCTTGCCAAAAGTGAGGTGTTGAAGTATCCTACTTCTATTGTATTGTAATCTTTCTTTCTCTTTTGATCTATTAATATTTGTTTATATATATGGGTGCTTCAGTGTTGGGTGCATATGTATTTACTATGATATGTCCTCTTGCTAAATTGATCTTTTATCATTATATAATCATTTTCTTTGTCTCTCTTTTCAATTTTTTACTTAAACTCTATTTTATCTGATTTAAGTATAGCCACTCCTGTTCTTTTTGGTTTATATTTGCATGAAATATCTTTTCCCATCCCTTCACTTTCAGTCTATGTATTTCTTTTCAGGTGAGGTGAGTTTCTCGTAGGCAACATATAATTGGGTCTTATTTTTTAATCCATTCAGCCATTCTGTCTTTTAAGTGACTAATTTAGTTCATTTACATTTAATGCTATTATTTATACATAAGGCCTTACTACTGCCATTTTGTTACTTGTTTACTAAATATTGTCTAATACACATTTTTATATTTTCCTATGAACTATAAAAATCTTATTAATTTTTTACTCTTAAGTTCTGTAATTGAAATTGATTTTTACTCAGATATCTACCCAAATATGAGGAGAAAAGGGGAGTATCAACAACTCAATTCATTACAGAAGCTTTGCCCAAGGAATTCTGGGGCCTGTGGAAAATGTTGCAGTAATTTTTTTTATTGAGAAAGGGCAATTATTTTCGTTAGATATTGAGGTTCAATAGACAAAAGTTATTTCAGAGGTGATCAACTTCTCTTTGAAATGATAAGAATATAACTTCAGGTCAATGCTGATCTGAAGGGCTTTATCTCTCTCCTAACTCTTCAGGGACATTGTCTATATTTGCTCTATCTAAAGCATATGTTGATTTTCTTGAGATCTCTCCAGGAATATCCTCAGATACTAATCTTCCTGAGAAATACAAGACAGAAGGGAAATCTCACTATATTGTCTAATAAATTCTCAAGATCCATCCTTCTACCCAGCAGGAAATATCTGAGGGCTCTGAAGGTGCTGAGGATGTAGACACAGTGAGATCCTGTGTAGCAGTAGCTACCCACCTTCATGAAACACAGCAGAAGGAACTTTTATGGGCAAAGCAGGCAGAATTCCATGAAAAGACTGGCAAGGAGAGAAAAGGCACACTGAAAGTTCAAAATCATAGCTCTGCATCAACCTCAAAAGAAATTTAGAGCTCACTTTTTCGTATAGGCTTATTTTTTTAACCTTGCTTTTATCCATTACACTAAAGATGGTATTTTGGGAAATAAGCATTAAATATTTAACTGCAAAATAAAGATTTAAAAGATGTTCTAATTTAGCATCTTGGCTAAAGCATATTGGTGTCTAGAAGTAACTAAAATACTGCAAGATAATAACATGCTTTTCTAAGTTAAGTTTAGTGGCCCTCAAAAACCTTGTACATTCTCAATTTTCATCCGTACTTAATTATTTTGTGGGTTCAATTTCTGTTTCCAGCAAAACACAACTTCCTAGTACTGAGGAAGAAAAGACTTACAAAATGGGTTTTGTGGAGCTCAAATAACTCTTAAAAACAATATCTTGATGAGTTAAGTGTAAATGAGCCAAAACATATGGATTAAATGTCCCTTTAAATACACATGCCTTTAAAAATTAAGGGAAAAAAGGTTTTGGCAAAATGTGTTTCAGATTTGGTTGAAAGAAAACATTTGAAAGAAATTGTTTGAGGGACTATACTAACCCAAAACATACCTGAGCTCTTCTACTACAGCACAACCAACTCTAAAACATATGGATTTTATATGATAATTCTTCTACCACACCCACCCCTGAGTTCTGGGTTCTAAGTTTTTCTTCCTATGTTGGAAGTCATTAAAAACAGTCATGGTGTCATTACTGTTTTGGAGAGAATATAATCTACTACTGCAATCAGTTTCAGTCAAATAGATGGAATGGCATATTGTTCATTACTCTTCAAAAATAAAAATAGATCTTATTTTAAACCTATGATATGTAATTCTCACTAGCACTCATCAGACAGTAAGACTGCATGAAAGTTACACATTGAGATAGATATAGGACTAGGCCAGAATATGAAATAATAGGATATCCACGTCACAGCTCTTTACTTAACCAAAGTCAAGTAACAGGCAAAGGCCAACAGGAGAAACACCAAAGCACAGCTTGAATAATTTTGGGTCATTTCCACTTTCTTGGGATAGTTCAAAATGCATCTACTAGATGCAGGTGACTAAGAGCAAAAGCAATGAAACAATTCAGAAGTGAGTCCACAGAGTGACAGGTCCTTGAATCTGTGCCACCTATTCCTTATGTTTGTCTTCAAAGTTGTTGCCACCTCATACACACATAGATGATAATGCTGTCTTTAAACTCTACAAGCAATGAGGTTTAATTCTAACATGTTTGGAGCTAAAACCATTAAAAACAGTAGGTATCAAATAGAAAACTGCTAACTGCAAATTTGTGAAATTACCAGTGTTGTCCTATTTTTCCCCATAAACCTGTGGAATTTCACTGTCTCTATTGAAGCAGGTAGAATGGGTATGTGTTGGCACTCTCTTCCAAATTACATTTGAAGAACAGCCAACCATGAATAAATGACCCTAGTCATTATGTCATTAAGTTGCCCTAATTAGTATGCATCCTCATCCAAGTAACCTAGTTATTATGCCAGCAAGGCATATCATGTTTATTCAAAGGCTAAGGTTTTATATCATACTCATCAGAGCAAATCTACCCTTCAAAGACCATTTTTGAGGACTTTCTTAAAAAAAAAAAGAAATGATAATCAATGTTTTAAAATTCATCACAAAAAGCATTGTTATCTGAATCAATTTGCTAGAAAAAACTATGTCTAAAAAAATAATATAAATTGCTACATGCTTTTTGAGGCCTGGAAGAAAAAATCAAGAGCCTGAAACTGATGTGGTAGTGGGGTTGGTGGGACAGGAGGTGAACATACTTAAGGACTGACAGCAACTGAAGAGATGAACAGGGGATTTGTCTCCAGGAAGGGCAGTCTGGCCTCATTTCTGTGCTCTAATTTCCTTTTAAAGGCGTGGTGTAACTGCAGCTTTATGTGTTGAGTTGAGGATTTACTTGAAATATACTTAGACATACTGTTCTACACAGGGGAATTGATGCAAGTTCTTAAAATTCCTGCAGTTCTCTCTTTGGGGAGCAAACACTCTATAGCTAAATCCCATAATGCACCACCCTGCCAATACTGCTAAGCCCCAGATCAGTTATCTCTTCTGTGGACTGAGGTCTATGCGAGTGGAAGTTTTAAATCTAAGAGTTATCCAGACTGTGACAGGGTCCAAATTTGCTATAACACCAATTCTCTTGTCCAGGATGAAATAATTCTTATATTTCATGCCTGTCTGTTGTCTTCAGACATGAAAGCTATTATTATCCTTTCTGTGGTAGATTTTTAAAAGTATATTCTGCTTCATTTTTCCACAGACAAAGTGGTTTTCAGAAATGTGTTTGTCTACATCTGCGAAAGAAAATAAATGTAAATATCTATAAATATCAACATAAATAGACTTGGTTCCAAGCAATAACACTTTCCACTGCTTGCTTCGTAGTTATAGAAATTCTCCTGAAGGCTAATAGATAATAACCAAAATTGATCAGATGATGTCTTTCTAATGTATTCATAGAGAATACGCTGATGGTGCCTTTCTTATGTGTAGGAGCAAAGGCTCATATTTACCTCAGATTGAAGCATTCATCCAGAGTCATTTGTCACTGCTAATGCTTTCCCATGGAGTTGGATGGTAAAGAAAAATCCCTCTACCCTCCTGGAAGAAATCTTGAGAGTTTACTGCTGTGTGGTTTGCTGGGCGGTTGTGGTAAGTGTTGAGAACCACCAGCTCATAATCATATGCTTGAAGCTTTAAATCATGACTCTGTCAAAAATTCAAAGTTGGAAAATTGTGTGCCACTTTGGAGAATCCGAAGTGTACTACAGACTAACAATAAAACCAGTGAAACGTAAAAGGAACCTCTGTGTTTTATCCATTATCACATTCTTCTTCTCTAAGAACATTGGAGCACACACCCTACAGTCAGAAGACCCTTCTGGCTTTACATTCTTGCTGGACAGCCTGCTGGCATGTTATTTAACCTCTGCAAAACTTAGTTAAACTTTGGATTAAATCAAATAATAGTGATGAAGGATTAAATGATATTACATATATAAAAGGGTTTTGTACCCAATGAATTTCGATGTAGGTGTCAATTATTATCTTTCAAGGCATACTTCTCCCTGACACCTTGAGCATCACATCGAGCAAGAGTGCAGACTCCTTGAGACCAAAGACCCCGCTGTTGTTCTCTTCATATCTTTCTCTCTTCTACCTCCAGTTGGATATATTTTCTCATATACACAAAACTAAAACAGAGCTTATCACAGATCAAATGCTCAATATATTTGATTTTACTTATAATATACTGAACTGAACTGATGGACCTCCTAACTATGCCAGTGTAACATTCATCATGCTCCAAGTCAAAATGAGGGCTCTGGAAAATGGGACTTTCTTTTGCTGAGTCCTCCATCTCTATGTACCAGGTGTCTCCATCTATTGTACTAATGAGTTCTGTGAGCGTGGAAAAGGCAAACACAAAAGTTTCTACATGGTCCCCCAACACAGGACAGTGAGCCAGAAGCCAAAGATTAGTTGTGTAAAAACAAACACACTGAGCAACACAGGGTAGGGGATACAGATAGAAAATTATAGACTACAGTGTGTGAATGATCAGAGATATTCTGAGAACAGATGGAAATATAATTTTATATAATGCCACTTTAAAGAGGAATGTAGCCTGGGCAACATAGTAATACTTCGTTCTACAAAAAGAAAAAAGTTTTTTAATCCAGTCACGGTAGCACATGCCTGTCATCCCAGCTACTTAGGAGGCTGAGGCAGGAGGATCACCTGAGGCTGGGACATCAAGGCTATGATGCATCATAGCATGCATGACTATGACTGCATCACTGCACTCTAGCGTGAGCAACAGTGGGAGACACTGTATCAAAAACTAAAAATTAAAAAATAAAGAGGAATGATATAAAATAGATTGAAAACCCATACTGGGCACCATGTCAGGAGTTGGTCTGTAATTTTAACAACTGGAAATAAACTAACATATTTTCAGCAAACTAGCAAAATAAAAAAGTTAACATCAGTGAGTATTCCACATCAGACACTGTTCCAACACTTCACATGCATTAACTCATTTAATCCTAACCACAACACTAAAAAATAGGTATCTCCCACTGTATACATGGGAAAGCTGAGTCACACAGAGATGAAGTAACTTATCTCAAGTTGCCCACATTGTGAGAGGTGGAAAGAAAGGCAACAATGTCAGAGATAGAAAAATCACTCAACTTACTGTTAGAGATGTTAGAGTTGGAAGGGACTAGAAATCCAGTTAACCTTGGCTTTGTCATTTTATACATGAGAAAGCTAAGACCAGAAAGCCTTGGTGCTTGGCCACATTGCTGGTTGGTGGTAGAGCTGAGACTAGACCCAGGTGTCCTGACCTCTTTTATAACTCCTCATAAGCTCTGGAGGCAATGACTCTAGACAACAAGAAAAAGCTGTCTGCACTTGAAACTGTGCAAAAAAACAAAAACAAAACAAAACAAAACTGAAAACAAAAATCCTTTTAGGTGCATTTTCTTTTCTGCCATGCTCCTATGTGTTCAGAGTAATCAGGTTTGTCTTCTCACATAATGGTCGTGATCAATAACTTCCAAAGCAAATTCATCACAATATCACATGGGATATTTAATGAGTACTATCATATTAACTGCTGGACCAAACATGTAGTGCCTAAGTGAAGGTGCTTATTTGTGATTTGAAATGATTTCAAACCACAAACATCTGTTGAGAATCGCGCCATGCAGGAAGGCAGTAGGTATTGTGGGGATTACAAAAATGTGCAAGGAAGATTCCTTCTTGCCATCCACTGGGGAAAACAGACATGCTCTACTTAAAACACAGTGAGTGGTCCAGGGACATGAGAGGAAATGGGAAGAACTCAAATTGAGAAGATTAGGGAAGACTCTAGGTAGAAATATTAATAAAAGTGAACTTTATCTCATGTGAAAGAAATGAAACTGAATTATTCCATTATAGGTCCTCCTAACAGAATTTTCCAGACTTAGCATATCCTTATCTCTAAGTGATGATGTAAGAGGAATATTAACATCTTTTCTCTATTAATTTGGAAAGAGAGAGGAAAGAAAATGAATACATATTATTTTCACCTATAAATTGGGGCCTAGCATTAGATGACATTTATTATGAGCTGACATTTGTTATGTTCTCATCTTAATTGACCCCAATGATTAATTTACAAAAAAAGCAGCCACATGTATTCCAACAATGTGTAGTGGCACTTGTTGACCAATAAAGATGTCTAATTTTTCTATATGAGTAATCCATAAACCGAACATATCCACATATTAATATTTCATTATTATCACTATAATAGGCAGAATTAAATCCATTCCCCTAGGCTTTCTAAAACACAAACAATATTCTGATTTTAATTTTTAAAATGTGCAGGAATCTCCTGTCATGACAATTTTTAAACACTGCAGAATCTCAGGATAGAGGGAAATCTTAAAGATCATCTGGTCCAATCATCCTGTCAATGAGTCAATCCCTTCTACAATATCCCCACCAAGTGGTCATCCACTTTATGCTTAGTTGCATAGAGGTCTAGACTATATAAGATTTGGATGGCTCTTCTTTAAATAAAAAGGAGAAAGAAAAAGAAAACCAGAACCCAAATATATCTTTCTGAGGTTTCTACCCATTGAGTCAACTTCAATCCTTTGGAGTCATCTACTCTTTCTTCCACGTGACAATTTGATAGTTCTGATGACAGCTATGTTCCTGCCCTCTCTCCAACTACCACCCCCCGGCCCCAAAGTCTCCTCTTCTGCAAGCATACTCTCCCCAGACTTCTCAACCACTCCTCACATGGGTTCCCACAATCCATCCTAAAGGCTCTCCTGAGGACAACCTCTAGTTTATCTGCATCTCCCTCCCTCCTTTGGTGGTATGCATGGCAAAGCACAATTCTCAGAAGTGCACTGAACACTGCAGAGAAGGAGACCAGTCATCAACCTCCTTCTTCTAATATTGTTCTCGACTACAACATCCTTGAATTATATTGGATTTTTTGTTGAGTGCATATCTGTTGAAGAAATTAGGCAAAATACAAGGGCAATAGGATTATCAGAGGAACAAATATTTATTTTTTTCCTAAGGAAGAGAGGAACATCCTATTCATGCATTTTCATGGATGGGAAGTTCACTTCAAGTGTTCAAATCAATCTTAATATCTCAAGAGTAGTCTGCTCAACTTGGATAGCCATCACAGCACCCTAGGGTTAACAAGATATTTGAGCCCTCTTTTTTGATCTTAGGAGGGGTGGGTTAAGCAAGGCTGGACCAGGCAAGAGCCCGCAGAGATGCAGTTCTGTTGAACCACTAAAGTTAATCAGAGGCACATGGGACTAGAAGAATGAGCCAGGCTGGGATCTTTAAGGGATGCCCATAGCCCAAATGCCAGGGAGAGAAAACATGAAGACTGCTTCTGAAGGCACAGCATGAGGTTTGGTAAATGGAGCCATGGGTTCAGAACTGTGTGGAAACTGGATCAAAGTGAAAACAGGGCGGAAACAATTCAGAGGAGGCTGTAGACCAAGAGAGCAAATTGAGTCCAGTGAGTTAACACAAAGGGCCAGAAATCAAATAAATAATGGATTTCACAAAATGAAACATCTAACAAAGCCAAAGCTAGTTCAGAATCTGCAACCCAGTCATTAACAAGTACTGGTAAAACAACTAAATGTTGAAATATATTTAAAATCTATGACTAAATGTGTATATGAGTAAATACATTCATATTTAAGAACTTCTGATCTATGATATCTGGGAAAAATATAATGTCTCATGTCTTTGAAAGCTACAGATTAACAGATTAATATTCCTTTAGGAATTTTTTTGAATAGCACTGCCTTTTCCTAATATCTAGAGCAAATGGAAAACTTAAATGCCCAGAGAGGCCAGACAAATAACGCAAATATATAAAACTTTCTTACTACAATGGGAAGTGGCAGTGTCCTAGACAAATGACACAGACCACGCCCATCTAAGGAGGCCAGCCCATACTGAGTTCTGCTTAATATCATGTAGGAAAGTGGCCCAATATTGCAGTATCTTGATTTTTTTGAAGGAAGCTAGAAATCAGAATGTGCATGCATGTGTGTTTGGGAGAAAGAAGAGAGAGATCTTGATTTTTAAATGTTGACAATGTAGTCTAATTTTTTTTAACACTTCATCCTACACTGAAGATCCCAAGGTTTAAAAAGGGATAAGTTACTGCCCAATATTTAAACTGACAACCCTGTGATTCCACTCTTACATCGGCTCACCACACTATAAACTCCAGTGAACAATGGAGTAGGTGATGGGTGACTTTAGGATATTTACTAAGACAAGGCAGAAAGAAGTACTTCAGGATGACTATTGATAGACCACTATGTCATAGGTTCCTTAAGGAGAAGGACCATGTCTGTTGTGTTTCCCACTCTTTCACTAATGTTGGCACTATACGTGGCCCATAATAGACCCTTGATAAATATCCACGAAATAAATTAATACATGAGATTCAATGAAGAACAGAGAAAGCATTGGATAGGAGCCAATTACTATTACATTAAATTATTCAGAGAGATGTTTACAATCATGCCGTTTAACACCCTGAAGTAAATCACACCTACCAGATGAACATTTACAAGTGAAAAAAAAGTTTTAAAGCCAAGTAGAAAAATTAAAACCTGGAGATATTTCTGGCTAAACATGGAATATTAAAGCACATGTTTACCCCCACTTCCTCCTAAAGTGTCTTCATATAAGAGGAAAAAAATTAAAGACCCCAAACCCCATGGGCAAAGTGAACCAAGGAAGGTATCAACGCAAAGAAGAGTGAACAATAAAACCTCTAAAAATGGAAAGTGTCTGGGCATAGATCATGTCAAAACCTGGTGCCTGCAGAGAGAGATTCAAAAAGAAATGTCCCCACAGGGGACAAATGAGCCACAGGGCCCTGGAAAAGCTCAGGAATTGTCACATCAGAGATCTCTGAGTATGGGGCCCAGATTAATTAAAGATTAATATAAGGTACAATTTGATGTCCTGATCCCTCCTCATCCCCATAGCTTGGTGACTTTTCCCCAATCTGGGCAAAAGACACGAGGTTAATTTCTAAAGAGATTTGCATATGAGGATGGTGGTGAAACCCTGTAATTATCTGTTATGCCAATAATGCTTTATAGCAAACAACCACATAACCACAGCGGTATACAACCATACAACAGTATTGCTTAGGAATACGGTGTTAGCTGAAGGTTGTCTAGGAGGTGGATCTTGTCTGCGCATGCTCACATGCTGTAACATTGGTTGGTTAATCTAGGATGGCTTTGGCTAGGGTGACTATGTGGACTCCACTCTGACCTACAAGCCTTTCGTCATCTGGCAGCCATGTTCAAAATGTTCTTATGCCAGTGACAGGCCTGCAAGAACAGGTAAAAATGCACACTTTTTGAAGCCTAACCTTGGAAATGATACAGTGTCAATCCTGTCATATTTTATTGCCCAAAGTAGAATAGACTCGGAACCCCATAAAAAGACCCCACCTATTCAGGGAGAAGAACTACAGTCACACAGCAAAGGGTGTGAATACAAGGAGGCATGCAGAATTGGTGCTGTTATTGCAATCTACGACACCTGTACTAGAAAAGAGGGCAATTAAGTGAAAGTCTGAATGCTGAACAGTGAGACCACTCATTCCTATGCCCACATTCAGCTCTGAGAATACTGCCATTCAACCTAAGACCTGCAAGATAGAATAATATTCCTCTCCAGAGAAACTAACGGACCCAAGAGAAAAGAACTAAGACAGACATTTTGGGGATCTCCTCCCATAAGGAATTTTGCATACTCTTTGTTAATATGCTATTAAGTCCATTACCAACACCTTTTTAGTGCATCACTTATAATTATGAATGGACAGTCTAGGTTCTCCAGACATTTGAGGAAATCCCCTAACAAAACATGCATGAACCAAAATCAAAAAACAAAAAACCTAGAAAGAGACTCAGAGAAAACAGTGCAGGAAGCAAAGAAAAATTTTAAAACTAAGTAAATCATCTCTTAAATTATAAATTAAAAACTATTATTTTAAAAACACAGATATTCAATCAAAAGATTAAGCTTTTAAAAAAACTCAAAAAGGACAACAGACAATAAATGGAAATAAGTGAGAAAGAATAACAGCAACAAACATAATCAATCAGTAGAGAAGTTGCAACACATGAAAGGAAAAGTCTAGGTATTATACAAGAAGAAAGTCCCTGAAATGTTAAAATGATTTAGCTATAAAATACAGACCAGGTACCCAGAGCAAATTATATACTTCTTTTATTTTTTTAATATCATAAAATCTGGTTATTTGATTATCCATTCAAGCATGCCTCTTTATTCCTCTTTTATTAATTACCCATGTTGCAAATAGAGGTAGGAATTACATCCGAAAACAAAGAGATATTCCACTATCAGGAAGTTCTTGTGTTTATTTACATGACTAGCAGCATCTGAAAAAAAATCCAGTAAAGTCAAGGTTGAAGGACAAGATTTCTTAGGTGGAGCCATCACTTCCTTTGTCTATGTGCTGGAAGTGTTCAAGTCTGTGGTTACTCACAGGACGCTCCTTATCTCATCTGGCGTCTGGCAACTTTTTCAGTGCACTGTGTTCCTTGACTAGTGCTGTTAACAAATCCAAACCACTGTAAGGCACAAGTCTCCATACAGTCCCTGCCTGTCCCCCAAAAGATGGCTCCAACTGTACTACAGGAGCTTAATTTAGTTATTGGAATACTTTGGCTCAACATAGTCCTTTAAGAACTCCAGTTTTTAAATCAGTTTATTGGGAATTGCTAGCTTTTGTTGATGGCTTACTATGTACTAGGCACTGTTTGAAGTGTTTGTTAGACATTAGCTCATTTTATCCTTAAAGCAAGGCTGCAAGGCAGATATTATCATCGCACATTACAGATAAGAAAACTCAGAAACAGAGAGGCTAAGTATAGCAGCAGGATTTTTAATCCAACTGGTTTCAGTTCTGGAGCCCACTAAACTTTCCTGCTTTATTAGTAAGTTATGCTTTAATTATTTAAGAGGTTCACAGATTATATATGTATAGCCAAATACTATTTCACTGAAGAAATTCCTTCAATATTCCAGCTCAATGTGAGGACCAGGGCTCTGGCCCCTAGAGGCTTGCTGAAAATCACTGATATGAGGCGGACTGATTAACAAAAGAAAAGGCATACAAATTTATCTAATGTGTATACATAAGAGCCTTCATAATTAAAACCCAAAGATATAGGGGAAATTGTCCATTTTTATGCTTAGATTCAACAAAGTATGAGTAGTCATGTAGAAATATGACTGGACAAAAAGGGTACAAGCTAAAGCTAAGAGAATGAGTGGGGAAGTCTAGCAGGGCCAGTCAGTCTAGATTCTTCTTGGCTTCTCTGAACATGCATTCCTTCCTTCTGGTGTGGGGTAGAGCCCTCTCTGGAATAGCAGTCTTATGACCTAGAATCAAACAATGTGGGTCAGATAATTTCTTTATGGCCAGTTCTTACATAAAATATTTTCCAATTTATGGCTGGCTTTTGGGAAAAGAGGTACTGCTTTCTACGACCTCCCTTGGGGAAGGATTCTGGTTTCTATGCCTTGAGGAAAAATGGGACTGAGAAATAGGAGGGCAAGAGAAAGTCAGAGAAAAACTTTTTCTTCTAAGGCTGCTGTGGAGGCTCTCATTTGGAGGTATTATATTCTGAGCCTGCATTAGTCTGTTCTCATGCTGCTAATAAAGACATAGCCGAGACTGGGTAATTTATAAAGGAAAGAGGTTTAATGGGCTCCCAGTTCCACATGGCTAGGGAGGCCTCACAATCATGACGGAAGATGAATGGGAAGCAAAGTCTTACATGGTAGGCAAAAGAGCATGTGCAGGTGAACGCCCCTTCATAAAACGATCAGATCTCGTGAGACTTACTCACTATCACAAGAACAGCATGGGAAAACTGGCCTCCATGATTCAATTGTCTTCCATCAGGTCCCTGCTATGACACATGGGAATTATGGGAGCTACAATTCAAGATGAGATTTGGGTGGGCAGCCAAATCATATCAGAGCCCAACATCAGTATTCCTGCAAAATTTTCAAATGAGCTATTTGTGTGTGGGTGTCGGGGGGGTTGGGTTATGAGGGTAGATTGGTGATTTCAGAGTAGTAGACCCAGAAATTAACTTCCCTGCAAAGTCTAGGGAATATAGCCCTGACTTTCCAAGAGAACATAAATTGTCCTGGACATGATGGATTTTCTGTCCTCATGAGCATGAAGACTTAAATCTGTGTGCCAGATACTTTGCTAAGTGCTTTCATACATCATTTTATATAACCCTCACAACAGCACTAGGAGACAGCCATTAATTAACTAATTCCACATTTTGAAAATGAGGAAACTAAACCATGAAGAAGATAGAACATTAATCCAAAATTTCACTGCTAATAATTGTCAAGGTTAGCTTCAAACCCAGTTCTTTCTAACATGAAAGCCCAGGTTGTTCTTCCACACTACTAAAGTTCAATAAACCATGGTAGGGAACCCTAGTAACTTAAGTTTGTAGCTCTGTGCTCTATGTTTTTACTTTCTAAATAGGTTATTCTAGAAAGATATTTCATTGAGAAGTTTTGAAAAATTCATTGTTATTCTTACTTGTAGTGATTTTTTAGAACTAATAAATGGGCATCATATCTAAATGGCATGAAGTGAGAAAGTCAGACGTTGGACCAGCCAAACTAGTACCTGACTTATTAAATAAACAAATTTAGTTCTGCTAAGATGAGGAAGACATGGGGGACACAAAGTTGAGTAAGGCACAGCAGCCCTTGTGTATAAGAAATTGATAACCTAATAGAGTTAATATAGAAACACCATAAGTGTGCCATGGAAGTTCAAAGGATGGGGAGATCACACCCGTTGGGGGCAATAGTAGAGGTTTCAAAGAGCTATTACCTAATGTGGGCCTAAGAAACCTGAGGTAGGAGAAGTGTAAGATGCATTCCAGGTGAAGGGAAAATCACCAAAATGGTACCAAGGCAGTGAGGCCACCAGACCTGCTCTTCAGATATATCTGAAACTTGGGAAGCAACCCAAACTTAGGGAAGAAGTTTGATGACTCAAATCTATGTCTGGTGAATAGATGAAACTATTTAATATAACTTTGTAATGAAAGAGACTTATTCCACAGGCTTCCTTTGCTTCCAGCACATTTCTGCCATTGTCCAGTTCCAGGGGAAAAGCTTAGAAAACATCTCTTGATGTTAACCTCCATCTAACTTGTTTTAGTCTCAAATTTGGCCATAGAAAACTACAATACTATCCAGAATCAAACATCAGGTGCCAAATTTTATTCTATGCAGACATTTTATATAGAATTACAGTCCTTAAACATAAAGGACCCATACATGAGAGAAAGTCTGACAGATCTTTAATTATCCACTGGGAAATAGCTATATAGCTGAAGTCAGCCTTCTTAGAGGACATCCATATTTTACGTTTGTAACATTGACACAAACATTTGCTTTTGGATGAATTTTTAAATAACTTTTTTGTATCTAAAAGTAATAAAAGACCACTCTGAAAAATTTAGAAAACATAAAAAAGGAATAACTAAAAATAGCAATCATCCATGGACAACCACCATTGAAATTCCTTTCTTTTACCTGTTTTATATGTCTGAGATCATATTATTAGCATATTTTATATACTATATTTTGAGATGGAATCTTGCTGTCACCCAGAGCAAGTACAGTGGCACGATCTTGGCTCACTACAACCTGCTCCTCCCAGGTTCAAGTGATTCTCCTGCCTCACTCTCCAGAGTAGATGGGATTACAGGCATGCACCACCACACCTGGCTAATTTTTTTTATTTTTAGTAGAGACTGAATTTCACCATGTTGGTCAGGCTGGTTTTGAACCCCTGACCTCAGATGATCTGCCCACCTCAGCCTCCCAAAGTGCTGGGATTACAGGGATGAGCCACTGAGCCCAGCCTTATTTGGTCACTTTTATAGCATAAATTTATTTCCATAGTATTTATTTCTCTGTTAATAAACATGTAACTGGTTCTAATATTTTTGCTATTTTAAATAATGTCCCAGTGAACGTCTTTGGATTGAAACATGTTCATTGCTAATTGTTTTTCTTAGAATAGAGTCCTGCATTGAAAGTATTCGTTCTAAATATATATAAGTTCTTTATACCTTGGATAAATATTTCCAATTTGGTTTTCCAGAAAGATACTCTCAATTTACAGTCAGCTTTAGTGACTTCTATAATGTGCATAGGATATATGTTCATAGGATCGTTCCAAAAGCTAACCAAACAAGCAGGCATATTTGAGTCCTCACTCCTAAATTCAGAACTGGACTCACACCAGTCTGTTGGTACTTCACCTTCCTTTCCATGCATCAGTTTTCTTCCTTCATTCTTTCAACACTCTTTCCCCAACAGCCACCAGTTTTCTTGTCTTAGTTTTTTTTTTTTTTTTTTTTTTTTAAAGAAGAAAGGATCTTATGGTGTCAAGCACACTGCACACTAAGGCATCAGGACCTTTCCCAGGACTATGGCCATTTATTAGAGAAAATGCCCTGGAGAGGCCAGGTTTCATCTACAGGAGTGATATACACTATGAAATGTAGAGCTCAACAGGAAAAGTAATAGGGACAGAAGGTTCAAGATTTCTCAAATCACACCACATAAGCAGCCATGAACTTTTAAGGAAAATTGGACCTGCTCTTTTTGTAAAGGACAAGCCTCTGTTTAGGGAGCTTTCACTTTGCAAATGGACCCATTCACATGTTTATCTAGTGAGTAATCGCTGTACTAACAGTCTCATCAGAAAGGTCTCTCTTGGGCCAGTCTTCAGAGAGATCACAGGACTAAATATGGGAAGTGAATGGCATATATTTGGACCCAGGGATTTGGATCCAGATCTCTATGGAAATAAAGCAAAAGCCCATGTCTGTCAACTTGGCCCTTTGGGAAAGTATATAAAAATCCTACCTAGCTAAAGAAATGTTTATAAAAGAGATTTGGCAGCCTAAATAGTTGTCATTCTGCTTATTAATAAATAATGATATGCGCAATTTAGCTTTACAAAGGGGGAAAAGAAATGTCTCCAAAGCAAATAGTTGTTGAAATATATAATAAAGAGATCTCCCTCTGAGCTTTAGTGACTTCTATAATTTTTCACTTGGTAAGTTCTTAATAGCTGAAATTTCTATTATGGATGGGATAAGGAAAGTTTATTTTTAAACTCTTCTTGATAAATCAGAAGAAAATAAGAAACAAAGTCAGAAAACAATCCATTCAAGCCGAATTTAATTCTTGAGTCGTATATTTGAAAGCTAGTCATGTATTCAAGAAATAGGAAGAAAAGAAGTAAATTCTTCCATCTCCCTAGGAATCAATGCTCATTTTCCAGACAATATCACTTCATCAGACTTTTACCCCAAAACTGCCAGACAGAAACGTTCGTAAGTATAGCATTCTCTTCCACTCAAATGATAGAATTGTGCATGCCTGCTTGTTTAGCATTGTTTTAGAGAATTTTGTTGTGGGAAAGGGGATTTTTTAAAATAAAGAATTTATGTGATTCTTCTCTCCCCAGGAACTTTAGAACTCGTAGAAGATAAGGCAACATCCCCTGAATGACTAGAAATGACTAAGAACTGACAGCCACTTAGAGTGTTATCATTGTCCGAGAGGGCCTGCTGCTGGTTTTGTGTGCACTATCTCCACAGTAGCAGCCACTTAATCGTTCAATGTTATTTGAAGAGGTTTAAGAGGTGCTACAGCTGCTGCATCTCAGGGTTCTATTTTTAATTGGGATGAACTTAACTGGGGCCTGAATCTCTTCAAGAGAGAGACTCTCAGGAAACATTTATGGCAAATCTACTGACAGCAGCAGAATAGAAAGATAACTCAATAATCAGATCCTCTGAGAATAAAGCACTTTTCCAGAAAGTCAACCTGAACAGAAGAGTTGGAGGAATTTCCAGCCTCTGTAAAAGATCCTTCTCTGTAAGGTGGACAAAATGCATATTATAACTTACGTTTTGCATTATGGAATAGGACACTAAGATTCAGAGAGGTTAAGCAACATTCTATGGTCACTCGGTTAATAAGTGGTAGAGCTTTGACTAGAATCCACATCTCCTGACTCCATTTACAGTGATATTTCTACTATGCAGTGCTTTCTGGTTACATACATTTTTGAAGGGCTTTATTGCCTTTGTTTCTTTGTTTTCCTAATCAGATGGCCCGGTTAGTTAGCTGTTCATTGTCCTTTAAGTTAGTGGGTGGATCTGTGGTCTTACTAAATAATCATGGTAAGAATGAAAGGTTCAACTGAAGCTCTAGATCACAAAAAATGCAAATAAACTAATATAATCAATATAACAGTAAACTAGGCAATATTACCAATACTGTTTGACCTACTCATTCAGTGTGAGAGAAGGATGATTGCTTTGATTGTTCACATACAAACAGAAAGTGACTCTCCCTGTCAAGAACAGTATAAGACATCCTTTCCAACACACAGAGAGAGAATGTTGATCCCACAGAGAAACAGATCCTACAAAGAAACAGATTCATCAAAGAAAAGCAGATGAGACTATTTGAACTAAGAAAGAGAGCTGCAGTGTTGCTCAGTATCCAGATCTAGAACTAAATTTTTTTCTACAGTTAATAGTAAGTATTAGAAACAAGAACTAAAGATCTAATTGGAGACCAGGAGGTGTAGAATACACAGTAGAGCCTCCAGGCAGTACTGAATTTCCCCCCCACACACTGGCTAATAGTTACTTCACCTCTTTAGTGAGGATACAAAAAGCGAATGTACCAAAGTAACGCCAAAAGTCCACCTTTGTTATTGTTTGGCTCACCAATTTGAATTGTGGACCGTAGTCAAATCCCTAGACTACCAGTTGATCCTAGGTACTACATCTTAGCAAGACCTAGTTTTTATTTACATTGTTATATATGCAAAAATTCTCAGGAGGTCACTGAGAACTTTTTGGATTTTCAACACAAAATATCTCCAAAAAGAGAGCTAATAATAGGAAAGTGTCAAGACAGTGAAGAAGTCTAGGAAAATGATGTGTGAACTTAAATCTCCCTCATGAACATCCAAATTCTACTCATTACAGCTCATTGGACAATGTACTGCTTGTACAAAACTGTTTGTAAAGTTAAATATATTAGATACAGTAGGGACACTTGGACCAAGTGAAACCACCCTTATTTTGCAGTTAATATACTACTGATCGAAGTAGACAATTCTGAAAAAGCAAAGCCTAAATGGTTATCTTAATGAGATGCATAGCCACGTGGATTTATGACAAGTTACATAAGAACAGACAGGATGGTCTCCAGCGTGCCACTCGTGGCAGTAGGAGTAATTAACTATTTGCACTACCCTATTATTAAGGACAAAACCACATTTGCTCATGTGTGGACAAACTGTGGGCTTATAGGAAGGAGGAGAGATGCAGAGCAGAAGATGTGTGTTATTAATAAATGTCACTATGGATTACTATGGACTCTTACTTGCTTCCCATTTATCTCTGATTAATACTCTCAGAGTCTCTCAGCTAAGACAGACCTAGGAAAATAATGAAGGGAATAAAGTTTGTATCCAGTGAACTTTCCTTGCCTATGTCTGTCCACCTCTTCATTCTAGCATCTTCTTCTCACTCTTATTCACTTGGAAGACTTCCAGCACACTCCTATTGCCCCAGATGGAGACAAGCCAACCTGAGCCTTCTTGTTATTTGCCTTCCTAGGAAGCCCACCTTGTTGCAGAGCACTGGTTGTTAAATGAGAAGGCATTTTGAGTTAGGTACAGTCAAAGAAGAGAAGAATACATGTTTCCATATAGCAATTTAGTATAGGAAACTTGCTGGACAAGTATTGAAAAATTAAAAAAACAACAACAACAACAACAAAAAGCGGACACTAAGGTAACACCAATAATAAGCACAAGGGATTACGAAAACACAGAATCTTGGATGGGGAGCCCAGATCTGGGACTCACACTTCATTGCTGCTGGTATCTCTCAGGGGATGCAACAAGACTGATTTTGGGAGTACCCAAATAATCTAGAAACTTCCCTGCCACTCCAGGGTGAAAAGTCACTGTCGAGGTGACACTAATGGGAACAGGAAGAAGCAATACTCTCCTCCCTCTGGCAGGCTTGTGGTCCTCTTCTAGTGCCACCTAAGAGCCAGATGGTGAAAAAAACCCAGAGTCACAAAGAATACAGAAAGGTGTTTTCAAAGTGGAGACAATAGCTTAATAACCACACAGGTGATAAGTCGAGCAATAGTCTAATGCTTCTTCTTCTTGAGTAACACGTACATTTTAATTGCTTTACTTCTGATTAAATAGCAATGTACATATCTTCAGACTTGGACGGGATAATAAGGACTAGAAAAGAAATGAACATATTTTGAGGGCTAAAGAAATTACCTACACTTCAAATATCAAGTGACTGCATTTTCTCCTAAGCAATAGCGTTCAATGTTCACTGCACACTGCAATCATCTGAGAAGCTTAAAAACTACAAATGCCTTTGTCCCACCTCCAGAGATTCTGACTTCATTGGTTTGGACTGCAACCTGGACATGGAAAATATTAAAATACCAGGTGGTTATAATGTACAGGCAAAGTCGAGAACTACAGAGAAGGCAGATAATAGTGAGCACAGCTGCCTAGCACTAGCATTTGTGGAAAGGAAAAAGGTCTGGAAGTGAGGTGGTAGGGGAGGAAGCCCTCTGCCTTGAAGGCACCTTCACTGTGCACAAATATAGCTAATACCCTCCTGAAGGCTGGCTGGAAGGTGAGTATTTAGGCTATATGTTAGCACAGTCCCTTAGTGAATTAAGGAGCACAGTATATGGAGGGGGAAAGACACATGCAACAATAAATGATTGGCGGTGAGAATGCAAAGGGTAGAATTACAATTTTAAGAGAGAAACTAAAATTGAACCAAGGGAAATGGAAAGTTAAACAATACAACATAAAACTCGGTGCCCAGGGTGACTTGTGTCTCTCTTACAGCTCTGTAAATGTGATATCATTTAGTCCACAAGTGTTTGTTTGTCACATATTTGCTCTTTATCAAGCCTGTTCACCTGTGTGCCTTCTAAAACTGATGTAACGTAGCTGAGAGAAAATTTTCTTTGCTGCATAACAAATAAAATATTTGTTAAGTGAATAAACATAATGAATATCTGCCATGTTCTAGATACTGGATTAGGCCCTAGAAAAAAGCAAAGATGAATAAGACATGGTTCCCAGTGGAAGGACAGAAGAGACGTCATTTGTAACATGTGGTATATTGAGTAGTATGAAGGATATAAAAAGTCACAGTATACTGTGGAAATTACCCCTGTGGGAAAGGCACTGTTTTAGCCTCTAGGAGTAACATACAGGGTTCGCCTTCAGGGAGCTCACAGTCGAAAATCTTGGGTCATGGAAAAACCTAATGCCCACTGGTACAAGTGACTAATCATGGATATCTCATCATCCAATCAGCACACAGCTGTCATCCCTAGCAGAGGATCGTTCTAGCCCCACTGTTCTACTTTTTCCTGGATGTCCTCACTGGGATTCTGGATAGTTCTAATACTAACAGAACCCCTTTGATTTGAGCTCTCTGTTCTAGACTGGAATCACTTCTGAGGACTTCTTTCTAGCCTAGAAAAGCTTGTCTAGAACAATAACTTTCAAACTGTTATCAGCTGCGACCCATATTAAGAAACACGTTTTCATCAGGACTCAGTCTATATACATCTGTGTGTGTCTGTGTGCAGGTGTATAAAAAGCTGATTCAAGTTTCATGCCACAGTGCCTTCATCATGACATGAAATGCACTCTGAATTGTTTGTATACTCTATCCTATTTTAAAATATTTTTCCATGTGCTAGTTACGACTCAGTATATTGATTTCATGACCCACTATTGGGTTGCAACCCACATTTTGTAAAGCATTGAGGCAGTCCCTTAAAGTGTGATCCATGGACCAACAGCATTGACATTGCCTGCGAGTTTGTCAGAAGTGAAGACACTAGACCGACCGAATCAGAATCTGCTCAGATTATTGAAGATCTTTTGAAAATGCAGATTCAGATTCAATAGGTGTGAGGTGGGCCTAAGTTCTCCAGTTTTAACAAGCTTCCAGGTGACACCGATGCTGCTAATATTGAGAGCCTACTTTGGGTGGCAAGGATTTGAAGAGAAGACACAAAGCAGATGGATAAAATTGAAATCACTTTTTGAGGCTCCACTCTGTAAGTTCTGTGGGGGCAGAGATATATTTGTATAGATCATCACTGTATCCCACATGCCTAGTAGATTGGCTGGCACACAATCAGTGCTCAGTAAATGTAGAATTGATTCATTGAGTAGATGGATGAAGGAATGAATAAACTCCAATTAGGCTATAGAATCAACTCAGTCTCTCAGGTATATGCTGAAGTACAAGTATCACTGTTGGTGAGAAAGGTGAGTTAGATCAGGAACTCACCCCACTGCCTCAACCACTAATGCAGAGGCAGGCAACTCAAGAATTCTTCATAGATAGAAACATACTTGTTCACAAATTAAATTAGCCTCCTATGTTGGTTTTTGATTTATAAATAGGAAGACCATACAATTTATCATCCACATCGAGACTCCAAGATTAAAAGAGGGCCCTGTTAATAAATCAGACTGCCTGAACATACAGAGACATACAGGTACTCTAGAAACAGTCAAAATACTACAACTTCAGGTCAATATGGGGGAAAATAACACCCCTCAAACCACTTTGTTTATACTTTAGTGATAGCACTTAGCACATGTATCATGGTTGTTTGCTTAAGGCCTAAGTTCCCAAATGTAATGTGAGCACCTGAAGGCCAGGGAGGGAGTTCACCTCGATGTCTCCAGTGTCATCTAGGACCTGATCACTCAGATGCAAAAAGGTCTATTGAATGGATTTGGTGGTCTAGAAACACACAACTTACCTTAGTAATAGGTTATCTTGGCTGTAGCCAACATAGGAAACTGGAAGACATTGGGATAAACTGATTCAAGGAGACTTGGTTTCTTTTCCCTATAATAAAAAAAAAATTCTAAAACTCTGATTTCATGAAAAAAAAAAAAAATCACAGTAAAAGCCAATGGCTGAAAGAAAGACAATGAAGTGCAGGAAAGTAGGCAACTAAAGATCTGTAGGGGATTTATGGTAGAAATGACAGATGAGAGAATGCCAAGAAACAGGGTCTAGACAGAGTAGCTAGCAGCCAGGCAGAAATGCAGGATAATTAATAAGTTTCACATTTTCAGACAACCAGTTGTGCACCCAGAGATTGTTATTACTACAACCAATCATTGCAGATGGCAAGGCCAGGCTATCTGTAACTTATCCTACAGCCAAAATATCCTGGAGGTACTCCTGGATGGCATCTAGCCAAATTGTGTCAGTTGAAGGAAGCTTCATATCTCTACCATGTCAGAATGGAACCAACTGCCTTTTGAGATAAAACAGCATTCAAATAGAAAACCCTTCAAAAAAGAAGAGACAAAAAATTTATGGATCCAAAGATCCAAGCAGTTGATGTAACCACAGGAATTATTTCCCAGATCTACAGGGACTGAACCATTCCTAGTAGATGTTAGCACAGTGTTGCTGACTGACTTGGGAGTTTACGCCGGCTCAGTGCTAGAATCCAGAGACATGCATCACTGAACAAATAGCTCAGGTTCTCTAATGGGCTGGTGGTGGCACCAGTTCACTAACCAGAAAGAGATGGGAAGGAGGGTTAAAGCTGAGCTAATAGTAGCTCCCTAAGACAGCAAATCTCCTGCAGAATAGACTCCAGTTCGGGCTTCTTATTCTGGATTTTGAGCTGAATGGTTTATATGTCATCTTTTATGCCTTCTCAACTCAGTTCTTAGGAGTTTAGAAGAGACAGAAATGGAGTAGAAAGAAACTAAGACCATCATTCAGTAATAACTTACCCTATGGCAAGTACCATATTGTATCACCTCATTTAAGATTCAGAGCCACACTAGGAATTAGGCACCATTATCCCCAGTTTATATACAGAAAGCCAAGAGGCAGAGAAGTTACTTGCAGATAAGGCAAAGAAGATTTCACGTAAGTGGGAAGCTGTTGTGCCAGGCATCTGAGCTCGGGTCTCTCTGACCCCAAAACTCCATTTGAAATTTCCCCATAGAGTCAGTGGCTCTATGGGGAAAGCCCTGCTCACTCCACTCTATCTTGGAATGATGTGCCCTTCAAACCCAGATGGTACGTTCCCTGTGTGAACTGCAGAAATAATATGTGATTACCCTGGAAACCTGCAGTTTATTATTTCGTCTTACCCTTAAAACACATGGTGGGCCGGGCGCGGTGGCTCACGCCTGTAATCCCAGCACTTTGGGAGACCGAGGCGGGCGGATCACAAGGTCAGGAGATCGAGACCACGGTGAAACCCTGTCTCTACTAAAAATACAAAAAATTAGCCGGGCGCGGTTGCGGGCGCCTGTAGTCCCAGCTACTCGGGAGGCTGAGGTAGGAGAATGGCGGGAACCCGGGAGGCGGAGCTTGCAGTGAGCCGAGATCGCGCCACTGCACTCCAGCCTGGGGTACAGAGCGAGACTCCGTCTCAAAAAAAAAAAAAAAGAAAAAGAAAACACATGGTGGCCACAGCAGTTGGAAACAAATAAGAGGTGATCTGGTCCTGGGAAAGTGAGTAACCATGTAATTAGCAAAGCTAGTGTTGTGCAGTTTCCATAAATAACATGCTGTTTACTTTTGTTATTAAGAGATTTTTAATAATAAAAAGTGTGGGGGGTGTCTAAGGTAGACAAAAAGGATGATTTCAGGCACATGGCAAAGGAGGGAAAAAACTTACTCTAAGAAACTGTCTCTTCATTTTTTAATGATCTTTACATCTGTAAAAAAATCCCCTCAAAATTTTCCTTGCACTTTGAGGACTTGATTATTTGTTGCATTGGTTATGAGAGTGGTAGAGTGAGACTTCCACCTGAAAATCTGCCTACAGAAAAGACAGCTTATTATTATTATCCAAGACAGGGAGTCTCATCAAGATTCCACCCCATGGGGTCTGAGCTGTGGCAGAAGAGGATTAAAGTGTTAGATCATGCAGCATAAGCAGTCCCTCCCAGGGTTCTTGGAAATGGCTGCAAACCATTCCTAATCTAGACATTTAAGTCTCCTCACATATCTTTCATTCCTAACTGCCTGGGTCAAACTCATTTTCTCCTTACCTAATTTTTCTGAAAATGCATTATTCAATATTTCTGTTTTGGAAGTATTCTCATCTTTTTCCATTTTGTGGCTTTGCAATCTAATTTCAAACATAAATCCACTAAGTAGAATTGACATCTAGTTCCAGGGTCTGTCCAGGGGACTACAGGCATGCAATAAATGTTAAATCATGATGACAATAGATGCAAACAGCAATGTGATCACAGTGAAACACTTCATTTTCCTAGTTGTATGAACTCTAAAAGCTTTGACCCCAAAACAGCTTTGTATGCACATGTGTGTGCGCGTGCACGCACGCGCACACACACACACACACATGTTTCTATGGTTTCTGATACCATAGGAAGCATTTCCATTCTGCTCCATTGTATGTTTATACAACACTTCATTGCTATTGCTATGGTATCCAGAAACATTGCTTAAATTAAATGAATAGAAAACATCAGGGAAGAAGAAAGGGATTAAAATACAGGGAGTTGAAAGAGAACAGAATAACAGAGGGTAAGAATGGGTGATGATTTTTAGAAGCAATTATTTTCTAATGTAATTTTATTCTGGTACATTTCTTTATGAATACATATTTCACTGAGCATTCTGATTCTCTTTGTCCATGTAAACATAACTCAGAACTCAGAGGTATGGAGAACAGACCATATTTCTCAGTCTTAAGATGTTCCTGGGAAGGATATGGAACCCAGGCCAAATCATCCTATGTGTTTCTCAGCACTGCACAAGTGATGTATGGCTGAAGAATAAACTTGAAAGAGAGAAATTTTCATTAAATACCCCCCAAAAAAGCCAATAATCATGCCTCCGTAAGGCGGCTCAGATGAGGTGGGTACAACTGCTATTGCTGATTGCACAGTTGCTGATTATGAGTCTCAGGTCTTTGGCAGCATAAGCTGGTCACGTCATCAAACTCAGTCCACACACTGTGCCCTGCTTCTCCCCCAGCTGAAATCTGATTCACTTCCTCAGTCACTCAGACCTAGCCAGATTTGAGGCTAAAAGTTTAACTAGCTTTCTAGCCCCATCCATGGCACCTTCTTCAAGTCATGCTTGGTGCCAACCCAGACCTGGTCTTGTACAATAATTTTGCCATTTTCTGGTTTGTTCCCTGGAGTTGGAGTACCAAGTCCCTGTGTCTGCTTAATGTTCCAAGACATTAAGCAACACTTACATGAGGTTCTCAACATATTTGACCTAATAATACTAATAGATGACATTTGTTCAATGCCACCTATGTGGCACATAAAATATAAGTACATGTGCCAGACACCACTTTCCATTACTGATCTTGATAGTTACAGATTAGGAAGCTAGTTTTTCAGAATACCCAAAGCTTCTTAAGCGATGGACTTGATCTGAACCCAATTCTGAGGAAATTAGAATCTAAATCAAATTTTAACTTTAGTATATTGAAAAATTGTAGTCTTACATTAGAGCAATCTGTTAACATCACCAATAGTTGGACAAACTAGCATAACGTGCATCTCCTGGTACAACGCACTGAGAACACAGCATCACTTCAGTGTCATTCCATTCCTGCCCAAAGGGTATAACTTCAGTGCAACCATAAGGAAGTATCAGGCAAAGTCAAATTGAGAGACAGTCTGAAAGACAGCTGACCTATACCCTTTCTAAAACTGTCAAAATGAAAAAAGACAAAGAGAAACTGTTCCAGACTAAAAGAGACTAAAGAGACAACTAAATGTAGCATGTAATCTAGATTGCTCCCTGAACATCCCCTCCCAAAACCTTTTCACTGGGACAACTGGTGAAATATAAGTTTGTACTTTAGATGTTAGCATTGAATCAGTGTTAACTTTCTGACTGCAATAATTATAATGTGGCTATATGAGAATTTACTTTTTCTTAGAAAACACACACCAAAGGATTTGAGCATGCAACTTATTCTCAAATGATTCATAAAATAATAAGTGTCTATTACAGAGAAAATGATAAAAATAAATGTGGTAAAACATTAATAATTAGGATATTATATGTGGAGGGATATGGAAGTTCCTTGTACTCATAACATTTTGAGAGTCTAAAATTATTTCAAAATAAAAAATTACAAAACGATTAATTCCATATCGTAGAAGAGTGTCCTTTTCAGTTATCAGAAGGGTCGAATGGTCCACTCACATCACTAGCCATTAGCAAGGCACCTGAGAAGCCAATTTGATTCAACAAGAGTCAATTGTGCAACTAATAGTCCCTCAGCTCAATTGCTGGCAGAATGTCATGCTGTCCATCTTTCTACATTTAACCTTATTTCTTCCCATTTTCCTCCTCTCTTCTCTCTTTGTTATGCTCATGTTTTCTAGAGCACCACATTCAATGAACTATAAATTAATGTTTTAGAGAAGGAGTGCAGCTCAGTAAAGAGTGGATCATTGGGGTGCAATGTCCAGCTCTTCTGTTTAGTAGCACCGTATCCCAGGGTAACTGATCTCTAAAATGAGTGTGATAATACTACTTACCTCATGAGGTTGATATGAGGATTAAATAAAATATAAATACAAGGTGCCTGGCACATACATTTATATTTTATGTGCCACATAGGTGGCATTAAACAAATGTCATCTGTTAGTATTATTAGGTCAAAAATGTTAAGAACCTCATAAATAAGTTAGCACTATCCTTAGTGAGTTCACATCACGAAGGCACAATGGGCTAGAAATCAAAAGGGAATGTGAAGCGGAGCAACTGTATAGCCATGACTGAATTAAGAAATGCCGCAAATTCAAAATGACAGAAGACATGAGCATAATTATAAAATATAATTCCATTTTAGGGCTGTGACAAATCTAAACAAAGTGGAAATTACAAGCAAGAGCAGCAACCGAGAAACCTAAAAACAGTTCTTTGCCTCCCAGGGGAAGACTTTAAAAAGATAGGGAAGAATATTTGATTATGAGACAAAAACATGTGTTACTTTCTCATTTCCTGCTCACGAGATGCTCTGTCTGCCATTATTTAAGCTGTGTCGAGGACATATAATCAGCGACTAAGCAGATATAAATGTTCAGCAGGATGATTCTTTATGACTCCTTGGCACCCTATGCCAAACATTAATAAGGTTTATGAGAAGCCAGTAAGCATTGTAAATTGCTCTCCTTCTAATATGAATCACGCTGCAGACTTCATTTGTTTCCTGCATGCTGATCTGACAATGAGAGATAAATCTGATAAAGTTCTCTAACTTGGAAAGGATATGTTTTCTGTCCAGGGAATCTATCTCAGTGAGGAAAAGGTTATTGGGCTTGGAGCCACAGGCAATAATATGTATACCTGAACCGCTCCTCTGGTATTCTGATCATTGTCACACAGGATTCCTTGCTTATTCAGCCTGTTTAAATGGTCCCGAAGGAATGTTTTTGTGCAACCCGCTCAGCCCACAAACTCGCCTGCTGTGCATGATTTAGGACTGAAATGTCATCAAGTGAGCCATATTTTACTCGCAAGGTCTAGGTGGCCATCACTTTAGATCCTCTGTCACCCCGAACTCCATCGCTTGTTTACATTTTTCATATTTAAGGGGTAAATAGTTCCAAGACACATACTCCAGTTCATACCTTGTCAAGGTATCCTGCAAGCAGGTCAAAGAAAAGGGAATTGGCTTCACCTTGATTTTCGAATATTTCAGACTGTTTTGCATTCTGACGCTAATGATACTCTTCTTAAAACAGTAGTGTGCTGTATTATAATTGCACATAGGCAAAGGCAACAACTGTTGGGAAGGAAATTTTCCATCTTCTGAAAAAACACAAATACCAGATGCTTCAGCACTATATTCTTATTTTTTTTGTAAAGTCCTGAAATTGAAATAAAACTACACTTAAAAGTAATTAGAAATCCAAGCAATGCTCTCTATCCAAAATGGTGAGGTTCTGTTAATACTGTCAGTGATACTCTTTTCTTTTAACACAGGGATCTCAAAATATACCCTGAAAAGCTAAAGAAAAGGTTAACACTAAATAAATTGTGTATACAACAATAATCACAGTGTTCGCACAGAGTGTGCTTTTTTTGTTTTGTTTTGTTTTGTTTTGTTTTTGAGAGAGAAAGAGAGAGAGAGAAGTTCACACTCTATTATACAGGCTGGAGTACAGTGGCAAGAATCTGAATTTTAATGCAAAAGTAAAAACTGTGGTGATTACTGATGTATACACCAAAACTCCTAATAATAATTAAATTCAAGTCATAGGTAATATGTATTGAATACTTACTATATGCCAGCACCGGGCTAAGCTCTTGACATGGATAGCTGCTTTGAATCCTCACTTCTACCCTAAGAGGTAAGAATAATTATTATCCCTCGTTCTACAGAGAAGGAGAGTAGAGCTTAGCAGGAGGAAAACATTCCACCAAAGGTCACAGAGCTTATGTTATAAAGGCCTCATTCAAACCCAAGTCTCTCTCCAGAGCCGAAGCTCAGCCACTTTGCCATACAACCTCTATCTTCTAATTCTAGCCTATTTTTTCAGCAGCAAAACCCTTTCTAACAGTGCGAAAAGTAGTGATGCCAAAAAGCTAGCAATTTCTTAAAAGATCCATCTGGAGGCTGGGTGCGGTGACTCATGCATGCAATCCTAGCACTTTGGGAGGCCGAGGCAGGCAGATCACTTTAGGCCAGGAGTTCGAAACCAGTCTGGACACTATGGTGAAACCCTGTCTTTACTAAAAATACAAAAAAAAATTAGCCAGGCATGGTGGCAGGTGCCTGTAATCCCAGCTACTTGGGAGGCTGAGGCAGGAGAATCGCTTGCACCCAGAAGGCAGAGGTTGCAGTGAGCTGAGATCATGCCACTGCACTCCAGCCTGGGTGACAGAGTGAGATTCTATTAAAAAAAAAAATCCATCTGGAATCCTAGTCAAGAAAAATATTAGGATATAAACAATAAGGATGTCACATGGACCAGGAGTGGAAACAGGGAAACACCAAGATCCCAGTGATGGCCAGTAGCCCATTTGTTGGATATCCAACAATTATGTGTTGAGCACCTTCCATGTGTCTGGCACTATTCCAGGCACTTGGATTTGTGGGGGTAACCCATCTTTGGACTTTTCATATTAATTCAACACTTTTATCAGAAACCTAGGTATCGGTTTCTCTGTGTTGGGAGCCAGGGCCTCAAAGTTAAATAAGACACAGCCCCTGGTTTCAAGGACCTTATAATCCAGTGCAAACCTCACAGACAAGAATCAGGAGCACTTTGCTCTTTTACACAGTTGTGCTTTCTCCTTACTCTCATCCCTTCTTTCCCCTAAAAAATGAAAGCTAACTTTTCATATCAAAAATCAAACTTTTAAGATACATCATGTTGGTTTTCATAATTACCCTTTAAAAAGAAGCAACAAGACAAAAAACTATCTCAATCCATAGAATCAGAATGTGTGAAAGCTAAAAAAAAAAAAAAAAGCCTTAAATGTCATGCATGCTCTGAGGAAACTGAGGCCTCAGTCTCAGAACAACCGGGAGAGCCGTGCCTCTACCCCATGTCATCTGGCTTCCAGGTACTTGGTTCTTCCCCAGTGCACCATGTTGAGCTACCTCCTGCGTGATCAACCCATGTCCCTTCTGCCTGCCAGAAGAAAATGAAAAGTTTTATTGTTCATAATTTTGGATAAATTGCAATATTGTGGGTTCATATAAATTCACTCACAAATTATACTCAGTAAACCCCAGTGAGCAATTTAAAGGCACGATACCACCCTCTCGCTTGCTGGGAGGGCAAGGTGATGATGGAGCAGGAGGGAGGAGAATGGAGAAAGCTCATAAATTAAGAGAAGCAAAGGAGTGATTTCATCAAAGTGCCAAGCTCAGTCCATGGAATGTTTCAATTGTATAAAATTTATAGTTTTCTGAGGGGGATGATTTACGGGTCCTAATTTTTCACAATAAAAAGCTCAGTGGGGATTCTGCGAATGAAATATCTTTTTTAAAATAAATTAAAAATGTAGTTTGAAATGAGGGTCAATGGTGCCCCGTCTGGAGAATAACTCCTTCTCGGATCAGCTCCAAAAATGAGTCACAGGAGAAAGACTCCATAAAACATGTATTATTTAAAAAGGCATAGGAAGGTGTATGACAAATAAGCAATATGCAGAAAAGCATATCTGATCTAATTTGTTCCATCAATAGGATAATATCTTTATCATTAGGTTTCAATGAAAAAAGAAGGACTGGATAGAAATCTAAGGGTTTTCATGAAAATTAAGGTGTTTAAACAATGGGAGAAGAAGAGAAAGAAAGGCATAAAAATGAAATCTTCTAAATAAGTAAATGTGTCTCATATTTAGGAAAAAAACAAAATGTAAGTATGTACTGCTTCCTGCAAATTTGACCTATATGGAATTAGAACCTAAATGTCATGCAATAATTCTTAGACCCTTCCTTCAGTGACTCTTCTATAAGGAGAGTATTAAGAGCCTCACCCCTGTCCACAGGTGCAGCCAATGATAGTCCTATAAATGGGGATAGGCCCACTGAGCCACAATCCTACATTAACTGGGCCCACCTGCATGTTGGTTCATCCATTCTTCACAGCTGTGGCTCAATCTCAGCTTCCTGATAGTGACTGAATCAAGAGGCTATATTCCTATTCTTCCAGGCTGGGTTCTTGACCAACTACCTGGACTTTCCAATTTCTCTCTCTGAAAGGCTGACTGAACCCCAGTCCTAGTACACGCAGTTTCTTGCCACCCACTCCTTACTAGTTGGCCTTGTATTTCAGCTTCAGCAAGAGGAGAGCTTGAACTGACTTCGTCACTTTGGACAGGGACTATTCATAGCAAGTTATCTCCCTCAGTACATACCTCCTAGTTGATCCTTTATCTCCTGAGCTCCATCTCCACAAGCCAAACCTGCTATTTAGCCAAGATTATTCAAATTTTGATGGTGATTATTTAGTAGTCGAAACAAGGAGATCCAAATCATGCTTCTAAATTTGTAAGTGCTATTTTTAATTTCCTAAGTGAAATATAATTGTCTCAAATCTTTGTACATTTCTTGCTTCTTTCATTTCTGTGGTGGATAGGCTCCAAGGTGGTCCCTCCAGGACCCTCAAATTCTTGTTGTTCATGTCCTTGTATAACCCCATCTCCTTCAGATTAGGTTAAGACTTGTCACTTGCTTCAAATCAATAGAATACAGCAAAGGTGATAGGAAGTCACTCTCATTATTACATTATGTTATGTAAGACTCCATCTTACCAGCAAACTTGCTCCAAAGACTCTCAGTAGCTGTCTTGAAGAAGAAAATTGCCATTTTGTAAAAAGGCACATGAGGGCCGGGCGCGGTGGCTCAAGCTTGTAATCTCAGCACTTTGGGAGGCTGAGACGGGTGGATCACGAGGTCGGGAGATCAAGACCATCCTGGCTAACACGGTGAAACCCCATCTCTACTAAAAAAATACAAAAAAACTAGCCGGGCGAGGTGGCGGGCGCCTGTAGTCCCAGCTACTCAGGAGGCTGAGGCAGGAGAATGGCGTAAACCCGGGAGGCGGAGCTTGCAGTGAGCCAAGATCAGGCCACTGCACTCCAGCCCCGGCAACAGAGCGAGACTCTGTCTCAAGAAAAAAAAAAAAAGGCACATGAGAGAGAACCATGTAGCATGGACCTGGGCTGGAAGGGGCATCTTTTAATTGCTGAGAAGGGCTTCATCTAATAGCTAGCAAGAAGCTGGAGCCCTCTGTCTTACAACCACAAGGAAATGACTTTTGCCAACAACAACCTAAGTGAGTTTGGAGGCAGAACCATCTCTACTTGAGCCTCCAGATGAGAACTGAGCCTCAACTAACACGTTGATTGCAACTTTGAAGAGGGCCAGTTAAGACATGCCCAATACCTGACCCACAGAATTATAATTGCAGAAATATATGTGTGTTGTTTTAAGCCACTATGTTTTTGGAAATTTGTTAAGCAGCAATATATAACCTATACAACTTTAACTCAAATAAATACAAAGACAACTCAATTGTGTACTGTAGTGAATAGTATAAAAGACTCACTTTTAATCCTTAAGACAAAGCTAGAAACAAGGAGTTTACAATCTGGATGGAAAGATTAAACAAAATTATACAATATCATATGACAAATGAGAATTAGGATAGGACCATTTATGATCAATTGTCAAATACATGAGGCAGGCATAAATTCTCCAAGTATGCTGTGGGAAGAGAGGTCACCGGGTCCCAGGAAGAGTTTACAATGGAAGTAGAAGACGTTCCACAGTTCTTGCAGGATAAATAGAGCTTGCTTTGGCAGAGATGAGGAGTAACACGCTTGAGACAGGAAATAGAAAACAATTAACACACTCTGATCTCTGTAGAAATGAAAATGTCATTCTCTATGGGATGAACAATTATATAAGACAACAATTATATGACTGTGGCAAATTATTTTATCTCTCTAAAGCTCAGTTCCCTCTGCTGTAATACAGGAAAAGTAATGGTATCATCCTCAATAAGTTGTTTTGAAAGTGCAATAACAGAATTAAAGTGCTTAGCACAGTAAGAACCTGATAAATGTTTGCTATTATTATTGCCAACAGAACTTTTTTATACATACTAGAAGAGAGTGCAGTTCGGTAAAAGAACTGCCATTATACCAGACACTTTAAGTCAGCTCAGAGGCAAGCTAAGAGTCTCAGCCTCTTCTGTGGGCCATTCCAAGGACACGTTGCTTTCAGTTCCTGCTTCCTGCCTTCCTGCCTTCCTGCCTTCCTGCCTTCCTGCCTAGCATTGTTAGGCGCTTTTATGACCATAAAGATTCTCATACTAAATCACTGGGCAACTCGAGAAGAAAGAGCTTGTTTGTTTCATCTTCTTAACTCTCACCAGGTCCAAAACAAAGCTTGGTATCTAGCAAATCTTCCTGAAGTAGTTTGCTTTTGTGTTTCTTCAATGATGAGGCCAGCATCACAGGAGGCTGGGGACTGAAGGGGGTGGCAAAGATAAAGATATTGTTCAAAATTCATCCTGTGTCCTTTGAAATGTTTTGCTTAAGGTTTTAGAATTTAATCCCACCCTGTCCAGCTTCAGGGGAATTTTTCTGGACCAGTTAATATAGTTAGTTCAAACTTAATTTTATTTAATATATCTGTTGGCTACCATGGACACATTCTTTTCTTCTTTTCTTTCAGAGCTCATCTCAAGAGATGTTTCTTGTTTGCAAGTCTCTCCACAATAACTGATTGCCAGGATCAGCAGCAACCTGAGGAGGTCCCATCCATTTGTATGTTTGCAAGCTGTGACTTCCGCCATGGAGCGAGCACCCATCCCCTCTCTTGCACCAAAAATTCAAATTTAGAACGCACTACATCTGTCAGGCATTTATAAACATGAGGCATATGTGAGTCTTCTGGTTAGCTGATGGTATTTACAGTCTTCCTGTTGTTCAGCACTGACACTGGAACATAAGTCCCCAGGAGTTTACTGGAATATTCACATATGGTCAAATATTATGGCATCTTGGTATATTTGCGATGCAGTGTGTTTTCACATAGACAATTGGCATCTGGCTTGAATGTTGAAAAGTATGGAGGGAAACGGAGATGCCAATAGGAAATCAAAAGAACAGAGGAGCATGAAGAATGGCCTTTCTCCCAACCAAAAGAGAACTGGAAACGCGGCAGCTTCCTCAGATGATCAGCTGTCCGCGTCTGAAAATTCAGTGTGCCTCCAGGGTATTTTCACTTAAAATTAATCCAGAATGTTGTTTCCTTCAAGTAGGTGAAAAAGGAAGGAAACTGAACAACTGAGTTGATTTATTTTAAGAATTGAAGCCTATAGGAAGAGGATATGGAGGAAAAAGCTTGAATTCCATCTCTACAACTTACCAGCTGTGTGTCCTTGGGCAAACTGCATAACCTCTCTGCACATTGTTTATAGATGATGATGGTTTCATCATCTATAAAAGTGGGAACAGATAAACCTGATGCTTTACTGCATTGGGTAGTTGTGATTCTGATTAATATGAGTAACATATATAGTCTTATAAAATATGGAATAGTATTATTATTAGCTTCATAGAATCATTTTGTAAGTGGAATATATATCATTAATTTCACAGTTATTATTAATTGTACTAAACAATTTCTTGTCTGCCTAAGAGCACATCTTTTCTGGGAACTGCCCCCTCGACTATCTCCCTCCTAGTCCAGACTTCACCAGCTTTGTAGGAGTCTCCATGTTGAATAACAAGGGTTCTCTACCCCCAGGCCACAGACCAGTACCTGTCCTTGGCCTGTTAGGAACCAGGCCACACAGCAGGAAGTAAGCAGTGTGCTTCATCTGTATGTATAACTGCTCCCAACTGCTCACATTACCCCTGAGTAATGTGAGTAACCTCTGCCTCCTGTCAGATTAGCGGCAGCATTAGGTTCTCATGGAAGCGTGAACCCCACTGTGAAGCATGCATGGGAGACATCTAGGTTGCACGCTCCTTATGAGAATCAAATGCCTGATGATCTGTCACTGTCTCACGTCACCCCCACATGAGACCTTTCTAGTTGCAGAAAAACAAGCTGAGATCTCCCACTGATTCTACATTATACTGAGTTGTGTAATTATTTCGTTATATATTACAATGTAATAATAATAAAAATAAAGTGTGCAATACATGTAAAGCACTGGAATCATCCCAAAACCATTCCCCCAACCCTTGTGTGTAGAAAAATTGCCTTCCACAAAACTGGCCCCTGGTGCTGAAGAGGTTGAGGCCCGCTGTTGTGTAGCACAAGTTCGGCCTGGCCACAGCTTATTGGGATGATATTCTTAAGGCTTGGCGATATTCCTGTCCTCAGGGTATGTGACAGCACACTCCTTGTAGCAAATCCATACAACACATTCCTTGTAGCAAATTTTCTTGTTCAAGCTTGTTCAGGTCGAGTTTCTGTCACAACCAACAAGAAAGATTCCTAAAACAATAACGAGCTAAACTAAAAAATGGGGAAAGTAATCTTTTTAATGGAAAATAATAGAATAAGAAATGAGAAATAAGAAGTGAGACTGCCTAAGCTATTTGGTTCCAGCTATTGAAATCTCAGCATTGTGACTAGACATGTGACACAGCAAATCATAATCTCACAGCGCCTTAATCCTATATCTATAAAATGGAATTGGCTTGAAATTCTCACCACCCTCAAGATGCAAAAATGATCCTCTTACTTCACCAAATATAGCTGAAACCAACTCAACAATCTCATACCTGCTTGGTCCTCCACTTCTCCTTCCTCTGCGTCATCTCCTGAGAACCCTAGGGGGCTTAAATAAATTAAAGAGGAGAGTCACCTAACTTTCAACTCAAAGCATGCAAAGAGTGTCATCATATGGCATGGTCTCTGGAAAGAGGGAAAAACTGCCAGCAGCACTACTCCCTTGGCACCATACTCCACCCAGGCTGCTGAGACCTGCCAGGCTCATGCTCAGCCAGTCCCCTCTGAAGTCTCAACTACCTACCAGGCTCCACACCCAGTCTGGTGCAGGTGCCCAGCTCTTCCAGACCCACATCCACTTCTTGTCTCATTCTAGCCTCAAAAATCAACTCAGGAGTCTGACTGCTTTCCTTTTCAATCTCTGGGATATAAAAAATAAAAATAACAACTGTTAATTCTACTTCTTTTTTTTTTTTTTGAGACAGAGTCTCACTCTGTCACCCAGGGTGGAGTGCAGTGGCATGATCTCAGCTCACCACAACCTCCGCCTCCCAGGTACAAGTGATTCTCCTGCCTCAGCCTCCCGAGTAGCTGGGATTACAGGTGGCCGCCACCACACCTGGCTAATTTTTGAATTTTTAGTAGAGATGGGATTTCGCCATGTTGACCAGGCTGGGTTTGCACTCCTGACCTCCATTGATCTGCCTGCCTTGGCCTCCCAAAGTGCTGGGATTACAGGCATGAGCCACAGTACCCGGCCTATTCTACTTCTTTCCGTGGTTCTGGAGCTACCTATGTGTAGCATCACCCACTCCCCTTAGCTTACCTCTTTCCCGGAGTACTAAGTAGGAGCAGAGAAACTTAATATAGATTTAGCATTGCAAGTAGGCCTTTTGAAAATAACTTTACAGTAAGAGATTACAATACATAAATTACAAATAGAATGAAATCCCCAGTGTCAGCATCATCCACAGAATCAAACAATATAATAACTTCGGTGAAGGTAAGGATGACACTGTTTTGAAAATTTTGATGGATGATTCAAAAAGTTCTTCCAGTAACAAAGATGATACTAACATTGAAGATCTATGTAAGGAATTTAAGTAAAATTCTTTCATAAAATGTAAGGGTGGAAAAAGAAGTATTTATAAATCAATATTTTATATAAAATGTTTTTCAAATATGTTTAGGCAACTAATTAATCAAAAACATATTATAGGTATAATTACCTATTTTATGTAACCTTGAAAGAGTTTATGTATTCAAACTAGTCACAATTTTTTTAACTTCTCATTGAAGAAAAAGGAAAATAACCTGATACTTGGAGTTGCTTCATATTCAGATTTATACAAATATCAAAAATGAAGAGATTTAATGATATGAACACTGTATTACTATGGTCTAATTTTCCCTGCTATTTGTCACACTCAGTTTTACAAAGATGTGGATAGGACTTCACAATCCTTAGAGTATCTTGTTTTCTTTTTCCTTATCAAAGTGTTTTCAGGAAAGAATTCTCTTACTGTACTTTTATTATGTCTCAAGTGCCCAAGAAGAACCTGATGTTTTGAAACTCCCTTATCTATCTGCTAAGTTATTACTTAATCTAAGTTTCTATTCTCTCAAATGTAAAATAGGAGAAATAAATGGAACCATCCTCATAGCATTGGCATAGAATTAAATAAGATACTACGTGTAAGACCCAGCCTTGCTGACTTCAAAAAATGCAAGCTGTTATTACCAGGAAGGTAGAGGGATCCAACTTGTCATCCATGAAGTTGATCAGAGTCATCTGGAAAATCTCAGCACTAAACACAATTGTAAATATACGGAAGGTCAATTACCTAAATCCCATTAGTTCTCATATCAGGTCACAGGTAGGTGGCCAAATTTTGATTGATGCACTAAATTTATTTTCATTTTAATACAGGATATGTAGATCAAAACTATTACTCAGAGTCTTGCTGAGCAAGTAGAGAATGTGCAAGTGAGAGCAAAGATGTGCGGTATTAACACCACACCAAAGTGCACAGATTTACTGAAATCTGGGGACAATTTTCTCCCCTGAATTCAAAATACAACACATTTGAAGAAGTATACAATTCTATATAAATGCAATATATTCCTGAAGGACAGCCAAATGATAAGAAGCTAACAATGAATAATTTAAGAATGTCACCAAGTTTCTTGCAATGAGAAGTAACTTCCAAAAGTGGGAGGCTGAGAAGCAACTTCTAGGTAGATTTAATCCTATGTGACAGCTACCTAATTATGTACCTACCAACTGTGAGTGACACATAGCCAGTTCTCAATACATATTTGTGGAGTTAATGGATCTTGTTGAATGCCTACATTTTCTGAATTAATTAGTAGCTTAAACCCATAATTTCTTAACTACTTTAAAAAAATCCCCTTTGTGGAAATTTCCTCAACTACTGAAACATGAAAGAACAAAAATGGTGTACCCATCTGTTTATCTAGGCCCATGTAACAAAAAGGGAAACTGATCCTTGAGTGATCACTAGAGCGAGGGAATGTCACAGGGATGTTAATACTCCTTAGTCGGCTTCTACTAACTACACTCTTCTCCAACTTTTCGTAGCCCCTTATCCCCTGCCAATCTCATTTCACAGATTTCTAACAAGAGAGTAAAGAAAGGAGGTAATTGCAGCAATGTTGGAGGTGAAAGACAGAGAATTACTGCTGGGGAGAGGAGCGGTTGAGGCAGGATGCAAAAGGGTTGTACAGTCACTGTGGTCTATAGGGAGTGATTTGAGGTACACTTTTTGAAAGCTCAGACATTTATGGAACCAGAAATAACCACTGTTCCTTCTTTTCCATTACAAAAATGCATCTGAAGTATGCTTTATAAAAGGCAAATACGTCTAAAAGAAACATACACAATTCACATACAATTATTCTTCAAAATTTAAATAGCATCTGAAACAAAGAGAAGACAAATTCTAAGGAGAGTGGAAGAGTTAGGAGTGGGCAGGACTTGGAGAAGGTGTCAAGACCTGTGGGAGAGCTGTGCAGCGCCTGCCCCCAAGGAAATGAACGCAGCAGCAAACACATCAGGAGATCAGAGGTGGGAAGTGAGTGGATGCCAAGCACAATAAGTACCTCAAACTTAGCGGGTAGGGAAGGCAAGGAGGAGGAAAGGATTTTTCCTCCAGGGTGGCCTTCTGAGGCTAGAGGTGTGACCCATCCAGAAAAACAGTGGGGAAACTCCAGGCTAGACCACACGCTCTTCCAGTTAGTGTTGTGGAAGAAATTTGGAATAATTCTTCAGGTCATTAAAATCCAGGGAAATTTTCAGGGAAATTATCCTACCCAGCACTTTGTAAAACCACTTACCATAAGAATAAACAAAAAGAGTTTGGAGATGTTTCTTTAAAAGAATAAGAGATATTTTTAAGTACTTTTCCCCACTTCCTCTTTCTACTGCCCGCACCCCCAGCCCCCACCCCAAGAACACACACATATTGAAATATAAAGGATAGAAAGAGTTCAGGAATGGAGGGATTAAACAAATTTTAGTCTTCATTAGCCAACTAAATCTCTAGAGACAAAAGAAGTAAAAATGAGATAAAATCTTGGTTGAAGTTCAGAGTTTTTAAAATTTCAATTGATTAAACAGTTAGAGAACATGAGAATTTAAAAAAAAAATTCCTGAACCATGCTTCAGACACTATTAAAAATAAAGGAAAATTTCATGCTTGATACACATGCAATAAAATAAAAATTGTGTCATGTTTATCAGGCAAGCACCACTATATACTATTGCCCTAAGGAAAGAATAGCTAAAATGATGTAAAATGCTTCCTTTATTCATCAGCCTGGGACATTGAAAATGTATTCTTTGGAAGTTTGCCTTCCCTTGAGTATTATTTGAAATAATTACTATTTATTACTGTATGGTCTTCTTGATGTAAAATATAGGTCTTGTGATGTAAGCATTATTTATTGCTGTGTTTTAGCAGTTAGTGGGTCACCAACAATGCTGATAAACAGAGTGGCTGAGGAAGAAAGATTACCTTCCCAGGAAGAGAAGTCATTTTCTAATCGAAGTATTTTATTAGAACACCTTAGTTGACAGACTTCTCTCCTAACAGTACTATCAGAACATTCCTCTATTTCATATTACCACCCTCAAATCATACATTTCGGGGAAAATACAAATGTTCAATATGTTAACATCAAAGTTATGCTGTTTGAAAGAAGAAAAGTCTACAATCTAGAATAGTCTGATGAGACAAATAATGTTCCCTGTAATTACAAATGATTCCAGCCATTGACTGTGGTTATAAACCCCAAGCTTATATCTGCAGTAGTGACTCACTGCCTTAAATTCCGTTCTCCAAATTTTGGTCTTTCTCATTTCTGTTATAATGAGCTTCTTTCCTACGGAAATTGTTCAAGAAAGTTGAATGAACTTAAATCAATTTCATATTAATAGATAATGCAAAATATTAGCAAGAGACAGATTCCCGGTACAAGTCAAAAACTATTTATAGGAGAAATATGACTGTGAAGTCATCCCTCAGTGAACAATTACTAAGTTTCTGCTACATGTACAGGATCATTCTAGGGACTATGGGGGATACAAAGATTAAGAAGACCCATCCCAACTTACAGAGGCTTAAAGACAAGGCTGCAATCAGCACTAGTGCCCTAATGCCCATGGTGAGCATGCTATCTAAAGCATTTGATTCTCATGAAAAAAAAAAAAAAAAAAACTTAAGTCTAATTTATTTGAGCTTTTGAAATTAGAGGTGGCATGACCTAATGATGTAAGTAATGGGCTAGGATTAAAAGAACCTGGAGTCCAACATCAATCTGCTGCTAACTAAAAGTTAGACACAAGCTGGTTACAGAAGTAGAAAACACCACAGAAGGTGACCTGTGATCTACAAAATGTTCTTCCATTGTGAAGATCCAGAAAATCAACTTTCCTGGAGATACCCATAGCTGATCAGATCCCAGAGAAGACTGAAGCTAACAAAATTTACAACAAAATGACTGATAAACTAGAACACCACTTTGCCAATCAGGTTAATTGCCAATGCACCTGGAATTCTATGGATCTACTGGCCCTAAAGAAAGACTATACATAAAACCCAAACTTCTACTCTTCCATCAAGAGTTACCTTCCAAGAGAAACAGAATTCTCCTACTGGTTGGACACACCAAACTCTTCTCCCTCTTATGAGAAGGAATGAAATTAGCTCTTCATTTTCTGCAGAACAAAACCCAAAAACCTTGGCCTGGCAATCAAAGTCTGTCAGTGTCGGACCATGTGACTCCAGTGTTACCTCTTTTCTTTCTCCCATCCTTTCTCGTAGGTCCCCAGAATCCAAGCTCCAATCACACAAAACCTGGCATTCTTTCTCAATAAGCTATGCTTTCTCATGCCTCTATGCCTTAGAAATGTCGGATCCCACTTAAAAAGCTCTGTCCTTCTCTCTTACACTGTGAGAGTCAGATGGTCAGCCCCTAGGTAAAAAATTTTATGATTACTTTGTCTCCCACTTAGACCTGGGCCCAAACCATAGTTAGTTGCTTCCATTACATTCTGTTCGTATCTTTATGATAATAGGTATCTCATTTGTATATGTTTGGTTTCTCTCCCCTCCTCCACCCCAAGTAGACCACAAGCCCCACAAGGACAAGGACCACATTTCTCATATTTGAATGTGTGAAGCCTAGCACTTGGCAGACTCAAGAAATGTTTGCTGACTGAATAACATGAGTCTACATTGAAAGCCAAGTTGGTATCGGAAGGTTATACTGCAAAGAAAGAGACAAAGCAAGGGTGTTAAATATTCCCTGTGAGCAGGTCATCCAGCAATTCTAGCTTATGCAATCAACTCCATCCTAGGGCAGTATCTCCCACAAGGACCATGGTGGCTCCCTCTCCCTTAGACTACATTTAAAACCCTGACAGATTCCTACAAACAATTCAACTGTTCATCAATCATCAGTAGGCAATATAGCCCAGGAGATTATTTTCCAGGTCTGTACTCCTCAGGTTACCTGTCTCCTTGGGGAAGATTGGTTGCTTAAATTATCGCTTAGAAGGACCATTCTTATCCGTCGTGTGTTGATTATTACTAGTATCCATTTCCAAACATTCCTGGTATCCAACCATCTCAAGTATGTTGTCCTTAAACTCTAGAGATGCATGCTATTGCAAGGTTAGCGCCAGACCTAATGAAAAATGTGACCTTGAAGAAATAATCTCTGAGTTTCGTAGTTCATCTTAATGTAGAATGAAAACAATGAACATTTTAGAAGCATCATACTTGAAAGTTGAAAGTGAGGCTATAAGGTAGTCACTAGAATCTAGATCTGATTCTCAAGCCAGGCTTCTTTCATTATTTCAAAAAGCAGATCTTCATCTGCCTTACAAAATGATTGTGAAGGTAAAATAAGGTAGTATGTGTTGGTAGAGTTAACACATATGAGAGTTCTTGGAAAAATCTCCATATAATATACTTGATTAATTAGGTAGAAAATAGACCGTAGTTAATATGGCCTGCGGTGTTTGTCCCAAGAATGTTCCTGAACATTCAGCTCACACATCAGTAATTAAGAGCTACAGAAAGGAACCATTGTCTTGCTTCTTTCTACATTCAAACTCGGGCCAGGCCAAGATGAAATCCTTGGCATTCTCTATGCCCACCAACCAGGAAATGGTCTTGCCTCTGAGATGCTGAAGGAAATGTGGAAATGTTTGCTTACTGTGGCCTAAGGGTTGGGCAGAAAGTCTGACGAAACAAGCCAAAGGTTTTCTGTTTCTCTATGGCAAGATCAAGAATGGCAAATTCAGGTGACCAGGGCCGCAATTTTTAAAGCTCCTTAAGACTGTCAACACTGACACAAAAATTTGCCAATTATATATGTATGATGGTGCCATGTGACAAGAAATTTTAAATGAGAAAATTCTTTTTCTAAAAGAGCACACTTTTCCATCCCATTGCTGAATGTATGTTCTTTGACAGAGTTCTTAGCTCCACACAGGATTTAAGGATACTACCATGCTCTAAATGACACATGAGATTTTGTCACTGTGGAAAGCACACAAAATTCAACAGCTATGAGTATGAGACAATCCCCCAGTCATTTCATCAAAAAAGAGTAGTCAGAGTCTGGGGTGTGTGTGTGGTGTGTGTGTGTATCACATTTTCTATTACACTACTTGGCTTAGATAACCATGAATCAAGGGCCAACTGCTCAAGAACACATTACTCTGAAAGTCAGCTCAAAGACAAGATTCCACGAAGCACTCAATTCCCTTGCCACTCACATTATACTTTGGAAAAGCTCTGAAGCTGAGTAAAGCATTCTGTTAAGTCTTTACTCATTCAGAAAATTTGCAATTATTCATTGTTAGTATTTAGAAATGGAATTTATTTTTATAGGCTAATCTTATTCCCTATGAAGTTGCTAAATTAACTTACTAGTTTTAGAGTATATACATGTACTATAAGCCTCAAGCTACCTACGTGCTTGATTAACTGCACTTTCCCACTTACTGTGTTAATTGTATAATACTCTAAGGAGTTAATCTTATTTTCTATTTCTAAGCCCTTGAACAAGTTCCAGCACCTAATTCATCCTCCAGGACTAGAAAAAAAATATATGTATATATATATATATGTCCTGTTATCTACACTAGAGTACCAACTAAGACAATTTGAAGATTGAAGCAGCATCGCCCCAGTTTTTCCCAAACACTATTATAATCCTAATAAGAAAGCAGTTACATGTCCCTTCTGCTGGTCTCCAAACTTCTCATCTCACATACATTGGAATTAATTATTGTTATAGTCAGTTTACCCTAAAATTTCAAATACATAGAAACCAGAGAGTGTGAAATGAGGAAAAAAAATCTTGTAGTTCCACAGGAAGAGCCAATAGTGTTTACTTCTCTCTCTCAGGTGTCTGACTTTCATATTAAGCAATGTGATAGAATGAATATGCTAGGTAAAATTACCAATTTGTTATTTGTTTTTATTTTACTCAGATAACTCAGATTTATGTCTAACCAAATGTGAGGATAACTTATAAACTGCCTAAATTATGCTTGGACTTGGAAAGAAATAATTTAATACTTTTTCCAAAAAGGCTTCCTCTTTCCACCTCCATTATGTAAGCAATGTGGGAAATATTTCATAAATAATAAACAGTTCACGGGGCAGATTAAAATATTACATTCCTTTTCCCACAAACTCCAGCACTTAAGAACATTGAGCAAGGGATCCAGAGTACATTGAAATAAGCTTAGAAGTCTTGACTGTGTGTTTCTAGAACTGTGTCATTTGTCTCCACCAAGATAACCAGAACTCACTGTCTGAGTCACAGATTAAAAGTATATCACATTTACTTATTGGTGATAATTCCAATATCCAATTGATCAGCCAGCAAATAATCTTTGGAAACAGAAACACTGGATTGGTAAAAATTCCTGACATTTCTAGAAATCTCCAAGCCAAATGCAGAAGTCGCAACTGCCAAGGATTCCAAATATCATAACAAAAGTAAAGAAATAAAGAAATAGACCAATCACTGAGAAGAGCAAAAAGCTCAGATTGTATTCATTGTGTTCTCTAGTTCCTCTGTCTAACAAAGTTAGAAAACCAGATGACACGGTTTGTTTGTGTCCCAAACTCAAACCCAAATCTCATCTTGAATTGTAGGTCCCATAATTCCCATGTGTTGTGGGAAGAACTTGGTGGGAGATAATTGAATCATGGGGGCGGTTTCCCCCATACTGTTCTTATGGTAGTGAATATGTCTCATGAGATTTGACGGTTTTATAAGGAATTTTCCTTTTCACTTGGCTCTCCTTCTCTCTCTTGCCTGCCACATGTAAGATGTGCCTTTTGCCTTCCACCATGATTGTGAGACCTCACCAGCCATGTGGAACTGCGAGCCCATTAAACCTCTTTTTCTTCATAAATTACCCATTCTTGGGTATGTCTTTATCAGCAGTATGAAAATGAACTAATACACCAGGCGTGGTAGTTGAATTAAAATTAAAACTAAATCTACATAGAAAATTCAACCACTATAAGTCATCATAGTTAAACACACCAAATAAAGTTATTACAAGACTATTTCAAATCTGAATCATCTGAATAACTACCTTAACTGGCCATTTTATATTTCTTGCACAACTTCTTAACTTTTAAAATCATATGATTACGTACAACTTAAATGTTTCTTAGGACTCGTAGACGTAGGTGATGAGTTATTTTTAACACCTCAATTCTAAATCATTTAAACACATGGGATACATATTAAGATTTTAGGAAGTCAGCATTTGAGCAAACTGAAAGGATCTCAAGAAATTGAATGAATTTCCATGTGGCGATTTTATGGCCAGAAAAGACTGAAGGAAAGCAATCAATGTGTCATCAAGCTGCATGGCATTCTTTAGGCTGAGAGATAGCTGCTGGAGTTTTACTGTTTCAACGCAAAATAATGTTAACTAGTGCTCCTTAGGCTGCTATGCAAACAATCGAGTTACCATGAGAGACATCAGGCTTTTCCTGTTGAGCATCTGCACAAAGAACCTAGCACAAAGCCAGACAAACAGGGTGTGACCAAGTGCACCCAAGAGACTGTTAAAAGAGAAACTTTGGACAAATTTAACATAACCAAATTTAAGAGAGCAAAGAGTGATTCGCGAAGGGGGCAGCCACCTCCCCCAACACAACCAGAACAGGTTTAGAGAGACTCTGGCACTGCAGCTTGATGGAAGATTTATGGACAGAAAAAGGAGTGATGTACAGAAAACAGAAGTGAAGTACAGAAACAGCTGGATTGGCTACAGCTCAACATTTGCCTTATTTGAACACCATTTAAACAGTTGGCCACCTGTGAGTGGCGAAATGTCAGTGATTGGTACACGTAGGTTACAGCCTGTTTATACATCCAGTTAGGTTACAGTTCACTGCTTATGAAGTAAGTTTAAGCTGAACTTAAAATATGTAAGAAGGCAGCTTTAGGCTAATTTTTTTTTTTTTTTTTTTTTTTTTGAGATGGAGTCTCACTCTGTCATCCAGGCTGGAATGCAGTGGCGCGATCTTGGCTCACTGCAACCTCCACCTCCCTCAGCGGCCGCCCCTGGCCAATCACCCGTGTAGCTGGGATTGCAGGCGCCTGCCACCGCACCCAGCTAATTTTTGTATTTTTAGTAGAGACTGGGTTTCGCTCTGTTGACCAGGTGGTCTTAAACGCCTGACCTCAAGTTATCCGCAAGCCTTTGCCTCCCAAAGTGCTGGGATTACAGGGGTGAGCCACTGCACCCGGCCTAGGCTCAATTTAATTTAACAAGATGCCCCAAGTGTCTCTTCTTGGTAAAAGAGAGGACATCTGTTTCAAAGAAAAGCTTTGAAGAAAGAGGCTGGATTCAGATACTGTTTCCCATTTTAACTAACACCCACACCGCACGTGTATGGATTGAGATTCTCTCTCAAAGTGGTTATTTCAGTCATGGAAATGCCACAAATGAATGTCAGAATGAACCAGTCTTACGTATTAGAGCAAACATGTTCTAAGGATGTCTTGCTGTATTAAATTTTAGTGTTACATAGAATCTCAAATTTTCAAAAGAGAGAAATGACTCCATGAGGCCAAGATTTACATTCATACACTCGCACATACATAAAACTGCCACCAATGGCACTGTAAATCAACTAATTGCTTCCAGAGAAGGCTTTGTCTACGTTCAATATTAATTTTTTTTTTTTTTTTGAGATGGAGTCTCGCTCTGCTGCCCAGGCTGGAGTGCAGTGGCGCGATCTCTGCTCACTGCAAGCTCCACCTCCTGGAGTCATGCCATTCTCCTGTCTCAGCCTCCCAAGTAGCTAGGACTACAGGTGCCCACCACCACACCCAGCTAACTTTTTTGTATTTTTAGTGCAGACAGGGTTTCACCGTGTTAGCCAGGATGGTCTCGAACTCCTAACCTCGTGATCTGCCTGGACCTCCCAAAGTGCTGGGATTACAGGCATGAGCCACCACGCCCAGCCAATATTAAATTGTTTACTTGTATATGTGTACATACACTTCCCTTAAAAAATTTAGGAGGGTGACAGGTTTTCAAATGTAGTAGAAATCTAATCAGATCAGGGTGAAGGCTTTGCACAACTTTCACAGCTTGGTCTGTTAGGTAAGTTGCAATTTGTCTAAGTCATACTTCACTCAAAAGTTCATCCAACTGTCTATTGAACATATACTGTATGCTTGGCACTGGGGATACAAGGATCAAAAAACAGTCCTCCACCAAAGAGTCCTGTCACTCCTCAATAGACAGAGTTGCCATGAGAAAGAGTTGCCATGAGATCTGTGAACACTGTAAAAGAGCAGGAGATAAGGTACAGACTGTGATAGGGGTGCAAAGAAAAGTTTAGGCTCCCAGGGCAGGGGTAAAAAGAATTCAATAAGGGAAAGATGTCTGAGCGTCTTGGAGGACTGGCTGGCAATTGACACATAGACATGGCCAAGGGGAGGAAGGACACATGACCAGGTGGAGCAGACAACATGTGCACATTCACAGATGCATGAAATGGCACAGCATGTTCAAGAGCCAGGAGTTGAACTGTCATTGGATTTAAGCTGAAGGTAGTTGTATTAATGTAATCTATAATTTCCTTATAAATAAACTGTGCATTAGCACCACATTACTGCTCTTCCTCATCTTTTAACACTGGAAAAAAACCCCATGAATTTTCTGTGAAATTTTACAAGATCATCCAAAACACATTCTAGTGGAAAGTTACAAACACAGTTACAGTAGACATAAATTCCTAATGACTTACAGTTGATTAATTAAGAAGAAAACCCTACAATTTATTTCTTTTCCATCACCCTTGGATTTCGGGTTAAACATTTCATTCAGTTCTTCATTCAGCAGGACAAGGTGGCAGAAGTTATTACTGGGAGCACAGTGCAGAGGTCAAGAGCTTTGCAACTGGACAGACCAGGGTTTGAATCTTGCCTTTGTTTCTCAGTAACCATGTGACCCAGGTTAAGTTTTTTAACTTCTCCAGCCTCAGTTTCCTTGTGTGTATAACAGGTGTTATACTAGCACATGATTCAAATAAATAGTCTGATAATTAAATAAGATTACATGTAGACTGGGTGCAGTGGCTCACTCCTGTAAGCCCAGCACTTTGAGAGGCTGAGGCGGGTGGATCGCAAGGTCAGGAGTTCAAGACCAGCCTGGCCAACATGGTGAAAACCTGTCTCTACTAAAAATACGAAAATTAGCTGGGCACGGTGGCAGGCGCCTGTAATCCCAGCTACTCAGGAGGCTGAGGCAGGAGAATTGTTCAAACCCAGGAGATGGAGGTTGCAGTGAGTCAAGGTCATGCCACTGCACTCCAGCCTGGGTGACAGAGCAAGACTCCATCTCGGGGAAAAAAAAAAGATTACATGTAAAGAGCTTTGCAGAGAGCATAATATGTAGTGAGAGCTCAATAAATAATTTTAAAATTACAAAATAAGACAAGGTGATATTGGTCTGTAAATAAATACAACCAAAACTAGCAATGTAAGCAATTATCCAAATAATTGAGAAGTAACTCTCATTCTCGAATTAGCTGGCTAATTTGAAATAACTAGCTATTTTAGATATAAAAAGGTGATGTAGGTTTCAGATGAAAACGGTTTGGGATTTGATTTCTCTGGCAACATCAGTCAATTCTCATTTTCCATTTAAATATATAAAATCAATCTAAATGTCTGTTCTTACCAAACCCCCTACATTTCTTGGACTTTGGTTCTCCCATTTTACTCTCTAGTTAAAAGATGCTCATATCATTAATATAAAGAGATGTCTAGAAGAAAAGTACCTATACACAAAGTGGACATTTGGATATTTGAGAAGCCTAAAAGCTCATATATAGCTTTGCACACTTAAAATACTGGGCAGTTGATAGAAACTCACAGGAACAGTTACCAAGGTCATCTTGAATAGTTTGGCCCTAGCGTTCAGTAAATCCTACAGACTGGCTCACTTATCAATTGGTATAGTCCGGTGCTTTTCAACTCCGTCTGCATGTTAGAATCATCTGGGATCTTTTAAAACTCCTTACACCTTCTGGCAGAATTGGTCTAAGTAGCAGCCTTACCATCTGTAATTGTTTAAGTTCTCCAGGTGATTCAAATGTACATCCAGAGCTGAAAACCACGGGTGTGGCATAAGCTTATAATTTGAAAAAGGAAAAAAGAAAATACTTGTTATATACAGGGATGATGAAGATGGTCACAGTCTGATTTTTGTTTACATTAATAGTTTTAAAGGGGAAAATAATATCTGTCTTAAAATTTAATTCAATTTAACTGTAATGCTTACTGAGTGCTTACTATATATATTGCACGTTGTGCTAATAACGGTCATAAATATTTTTTAAAAGTGATTAACAGAGTTATTGGCAGAGGGAATAATCTGATTAGAGAGGCAATGCATACACACAAAAACATCATTAGAGATAACTATAATGCAATAATATGAACAATTAAATAGTCTGATTCCAAAGCTCTTAAGGAGGTCAGGAGAAATGGCCAAAGTGGTCAGAATCTCTGAGGAAGCTGGAAGCTTGGGGAAACTAAGGTCTTGAAGTGATAGTATTTGCAGAAACAGAGAGAAAAGAGGAAGAAACTTCAGCGTTTCTTTTGGGATGTGTAATACGTTGGGAAGAACTCCGTTTTCAAGTTGTTTTTTTCTAACTGAGCCTCATTTGTGGCTACCTAGTTTAAAAGCAAGAACAGCTTGGCCCTGCCTCCTACAAGGCTTTCCTTTCTTCATAATTCATTGCCTGTGTGGCATGTGAACAAACACACACCATGATAAAATGACAGCCTCTTCCTGCAAAGGATTCTGAGATCAGCTTATGGAGAAAAACAAAGCAATACTATAGAAATCAAATATTTTAAAAAATTGAATTTGTTTCATTTTCACTCATTGTCCAAGTGGGCTTCCTGACATTTTATTTTCTTGACTAATGTTCTTTAGTTTACCATTTTTCTTCATCCTTTTGATTTGACTGTGCCTCCCTTTAAAGTGTTGGCAGTACTTACTTTAAAGTAGGTTTTACTCTTGCTTTAGAAATTTTTTTTTCTTTAATTTGCAATTTGTTGTTGGGAAATGATCTGCTTTTTGTTTCAGGTTGTTTAATGTTTTCCAATAAATGTTCTTCTTGCACTCCAGTGGGTTCATTCACAAAACATTTAATGTCATTTGTGTCTTTGAAGAATAGTGTGTTCCGTTAGAACAAAAGTGAGTTCCCGCATAGAGCTTATGATGGTTTATAATTGGTAAACTATTAACTTGACCAAGTTTGTGAACTAATAAAGGGAGTAGGAAACTCTTAGATATTTACTCTTTTTCTTGTATTCATTAATTCATTCATTCAACAGCTCCTGCCTCTAAATAACTTATAATTCTTTGGAGAATTGAGAAGGAGTAGAAAAATATAAAAGAGAACCAGAACACAAAATGAAAAATACCATGATAAAGGTATGCACAGGGAGCTATGGGGAGGCCAGAAAGGAAACCCTTCTCAGAGTGGTGCCCCCACTATGGTCAAAGCAAAGGGTTATAGCTGAACAAGTAAAAGAGAAAAGAACACTTCAGGCCTTCAGAGGAAGCAATATACACAAATACCTTCAGTCACACGATATAATGAAACTTAGAAAATAAAGCAAGTGATCAAGATAAGACAAAGTAGTGAACAGGAGTCAAGTACGAAAGACCTAGTACGCAATGCCAAAGAGCTTGAACTTAACTCTGTAACAACATGGAATCACTGAAGTACTCTAGGCAGGGAAATGCACGATCTGACTTACCCAGGTTGTGATTTGGAAAATGGACTGAGGGCCGGGAGACTGGATGAGGTAGATGCAGCAATCCGCTTGAGAAATAATGAGAGTATGAACCATAGTAGTAGAAATTCAAATGTAGAAAAAGGGATGAATTTGAGAGGCAGTAGGAGATAGAACTGACAAAATTTGGTGAATGACTTGATGAGGATAGGTATGGGAATGGAGAAAGGGCAATCAAGAATGTTATCTAGGTTTCTAGCTCAGGACACTGGATGGATACGATGCCTGTAACTAATCTATCCACTCTTACACTCATTGTGGCTTCAATAGATTTTGCTGGGAACTAAGTGAAACAAATGTGTTTAGGTAACAATGGATGTTTAAGTAATTCATTCATGATCTGATGTATTAAACTGGGCAAATTTTCATTCACACTTTTATTTAGATAATATCTGAATTGAGTAGTTCTTCCTTTTAATCTGTTAGTTTAAAGTAAATCAGCCTAAGAATTAGAGACTAGGAAATGCAACCTTTTAATATGAAGCATCTAAGGACATTTTCCTCCAACTGTTAAAACCATAGACTTCTGATACCACTTCTCATTCATTTGTTTTGTGTTTTGTTTTGTGTGTGTCATTTTTGTTGTTGTTTTCAGGAAGATTTTACTTTTTAGAGCGCAGAAGGTTGAGAGGAAGTTACAGACCACACATGCATCATCTCCACTATCATCAATATTCTCCAAGTGATACACCTGGTACAACTGTTGAAACTGCATTGACACATCGTTACCCAAAGTACGTATTTCTTTAGGGTTCACTCCTGATGTACAGAGTGTTTGGACAAATGTATACTGACATATATCTATCATGATAGCATCATACAGAGTATGTTTACTGCCCTAAATCATCCATTTGTTTTAACCACTGGGTCTAGAAAAGAGATAACAGGCAGGCATCACCTTGAACTCAGCCGGGTGTCAATTGACTGTTGAATTCAATTGTGTCAAGGATTGGCCTGTTGCAGCTTACTGACACTGTACGACTTCGTGAGTACGTGGAAGACATTAAGGCATGATCAGGGTCTGAGGATACTTTTTTCATGTTAAATATGTTATGCCATCTTACACAGCAAATATTTTTCTAATGTTTGCTATGTTTAGAAGGTAAAGGAATTCGAAACAGCAAGAGACCAAAAGAAAACGGGAAAAAGGCCTCCTATGAAATTAGAATAGGTTCATTCCCTAAATAATTAATGGTCTAGAGTACTTCCTGGCAGTTGTTAACTGATTCTATATGTCAGGAGCCAAGTCAGACCCCTGCCCTAGCAGAATGTACAGGCTGGTAAAAAAGATAGACGTTATAGGGGAATAATTTTTTTCAGCTTTACTGAGGTATAGTTGACAAATTAAAGTTATATATGTTCAAAGTGTGCAACATGATGTTTTGATATTTGTGTACATTGGGAAATGACTACCACAATCACACTAATTAGCATACCCAGCACCTCACATAGTTACCATTTTGTTAGGGAGGAGCAAGAACACTCAAGATCTACTCTCAGTAAATTTCACATATGCAGAACATCATTATTATTAACTATAGTCACCATGCTGTACCTCAGGTCTCCAGAACTTATTTACCTTTTAAGCGAAAGTGTGTGCCTTTTGGCCAGCATCTCCACATTTCCCCACCCCTCAATTTCTGGTAACCACCCTTCTTTCTCTGATTCTATGAGTTTGGCTCTTTTAGGCTCATAGAGATCATGCAACATTTGTCTTTCTGTGTCTGATTTGTTGCATTTAGCATAATATCCTCCAGGTTCATCCATGTTGCCACAAATGGTAGGATTTTCTTCTTAAGGCTGAAACAAAATTACTCTTACCTTATACTATATACAAAAGTCAACTCAAAATATGTAAAAGACCTAAATATAAAATTATGTTTCCTTAGAAGAGAGGAAAAGCTTTTGGACATTGGCCTTGGTAATGATTTTTTTGATATCATACCAAAAGCTTAGGCCAAAAAACAAAATAAATAAATGGGACTACATCAAACCAAACAGCTCTGCACAGTAAAGGAAACAACCAACAAGATGAAACAGTAGCCTGTGGATTGGAATATATCTGATAAGGGGTTAACATTCCAAAATGTATAAAGAACTCATACAACTCAAGAGTGAAAAAAACAAATCACCTGATTATAAAATGGGCAAAAGATATTTTTCCAAAGAAGACATAAAAATAGCCAATGGGTGTATGAAAAGGTGCTCAACATCATTACTCATCAAGGATATGCAAATCAAAACCATCATGAGATACCACCTTCCACTGTTAGGATGGCTGGTATCAAAGAGTCAGAAGATAGCAAGTGTTGGTGAGGGTTTGGAAAAAAGGGAACTCTTACACACTGTTGATGGGAACGTAGATTGGTATAGTCATTATGGAAAACAGTATGGAGATTTCTAAAGAAATTAAAAATAGAACTACTGTATGACCCAGCAATCTATTTTCTAGGCATGTAACCAAAGGAAATAAAATCACCACCTTGTAAAGATACCTGCATTCCTATATTCATTGCAGCATTATTCACAAGAGCTAAGCTATGGAAACAACCTAAGTATCTGTCAATGGACAAATGGAAAAAGAAACTGTGGTACATATATACAATGGAATATTAGTCAGTCCTAAAAAAGAATGAGACCTTGCCATTTGCCACAATATCACAATATGCATCAGATTGGAGAACATTATGAGACACAGAAAATAATTTCTCTTATATGTGGAATATTTTTAATCAAATATACAGAAAGAGAGCAAAATAGTGTTTACCAGCAGTTGGGAGGGAAGGAAATAGGGAGATGTAGTTCAGAGGATACAGAGTAGCAGATATGTACAATGAATAAGTCTAGTGAGCTAATGTACACCATGAGGACTTTAGGTAATAAAATTGTTCTGTATATGAAATTCATGCTGAGTAGCTTTAGCTGCTCTTGCCACAAAAACAAAAACAAAAACAAAAATGGCAGTGTGTAAGCTGATGTATACGTTAATTTGCTTCACTATAATAACCTGTATACTATCTATATGTATCCCGTAACATCATGTCGTATACCTTACATATGCACAATATAATGTATTTATAAAAAATACACTTAACCAATAATGAAAGTTTGCTGAAAATTAGGAAAAGGAAGGTATGGAATACTATGGAAGTAAATAGCAGATTATCTAACTGAAGGGATCAAACCTAGTGCAGAGAGTCAGAGATCTTCCAGAGCAAAAGATATTAATGCTTAGGCTTATGTACACTGGGGTCATGGAAATGGAGAGTACTCCAAACAGAAAGAAGGGTTGGAGACTACTGTTGGTAAACTCAATGATGGCACTTCAGGTTACCTCATAGAGAGAAACCATGATAGGACATCAGTTTGTCAGGGACCAAAAGAATGTCAGAAAAGTGAAACTCTCCAAATAAGCTGAGGCTTCCAGCAAACAATCATAGTTAAAAACAAGAAGAGGTTTTCATAACCACTATTAGCCATTTTTATGTCTTCTTTGGAATAATATCTATTCAAGTCTTTTGCCCATTTTATAATCAAGTGATTTGTTTCTTCACTCTTGAGTTGTATGAGTTCTTTATAAATTTTGGATATTAACCCCTTATGATATATGTGGTTTGCAAATTTTTTTTCTAATCTGTAGGCTGCTGTTTCATGTTGCTTATTGTTTCCTTGTTAACCACTTCTTTATTTAACCACTTCTTGTTTTTAACTATAATTTTTCAAGGACGCTTAACGTATTAAGGTGAATTTTTGTACCTACTTCTTTATCTGTTGAAAACAGTGGCCTTTGAATTAAAAACTAGAGAACAATTTAAATAGGATATAAAATTCCAAAATGGCAAAAAAATGGAATAAAAATAAAGTCCCTTTTATAAATTTGATTAAGTTTCAAGGCTCTATGAGTCCCTATTATACATTTGATAAAGTTTCCTGGCTCAAAACTAGAACACTGAGAAACCTGACATAGAGTAGATCACAATTTGATTATAAATTATTTTAGAGCATAGAGGATATGACCTAAGACTAATTTTCAATGTGAAAAAGAAACTATAAAAAGTCAACATAAAGATTCCGCAAGGTGGCAACCAAGTCTTCCAACAAGAGAACACAAAGTGAATGATCCATTGCTATTACATTATTTCATATGTATATTATAGTGCACAATTGATATTACATTGTAATATATAATATCAGTATTTTAATAAAATATGCAATAATATATTGATAATATAATACAGTTTATTATATTACAGCAATATTATATATTCTATTAACCAGGGTTCAAAGAAACAGAAACAATAGGACATACGTATTATTAGAGTCACCCCCAAGGCGTAATGATGCAGCTGTCCACTTTCAGTGTATCAGCATAATATGCAAGACCGTCTCTAAACTAGGCTCAAGATCTGTCATTTAGTTGATTGTAAGGAATGCCACTTAATCATAGATTGCACTGTCCACACTCAACATTATGTCTTGGTGCATCAGACAACGCTGAATTCATAATAGGAAGCTCACATCACATAGTATCTTGGTGTTCCGTGGTTAGGCATTTAGTCTTTGGGTGGTCCAGTAGCAAGCCAGAAACTGTTTTGAAAAGGAAAATTATTACTTGAAGAAGAGAGCATAGATTAGTTCCAAAACCCTACAGATCTGCATTATGATTCTCCTTTTGGTACTTGCCAGAAGCTCCAAACAGCATCCCTATTTGCTATGCACATATTATCACTGGATCTGTTGGAATATAAGGCCCAGGTTTTAGGGCAGCAGTCACTGAAGCTGGAATTGCTGCAGGGCCCCTTCTCTCTTGGTCCACATTCAAAACTAGTAGCCTATTCGGTAACTCAGTACAGAGGTGGGAGTAGTATACTCAAATGTAGTATATGTGATCTCCAAAAAAAATTTTTTAACTGCGTACAAAGTATTTTACCCCTTTATTCATGGTAGATGGTATTAGAAGCAGAAACTTATCCCCTTACTCCAGACCACTGAAGCCCCAGCACCTCACAGAAGGCCCCTGAATTTTTGTAGGGTTTATGTCCCACTCCCTAGTTTACATATTTCTTACTAAGGCATCTGATGTGCTACTTTCTGCTTATTCGAGCCAATCAATATTGTAATGTAGAAGACCAGTGTCCCCTACATTTTTGTGAAATGTCAAGCTAATCAATTTCTCTGTGGACTGTATAATAGAAGAAATGAGAATTGACATAGCCCTGACTCAAGAGGGTGAAGTCTACTCTTGGCTGTGCCGGATAAAAGCAGACTGTTTCCAGTGGCTTTTGCATATTGATATGGAAGAAAAGGCATTTTTCAGGTCACTAGCTACACACCAAGTGCCAGGGGCTGTGTTTATCTATTCCAGTAAAGATACCATTTTTTTGGATAGCAGTTGAAATTGGAATTACCTCCTGATTAAATTTATAGTTCATAGTCATTCTCCAAGATCCATTCAATGTCTGTACAGACCAAACAGGTAAGTAAAATGGGTATGTAGTAGGTATCACCCTGTACATTTCAAGTCTCTGGTAGTGGCACAAATCTCTGCAATTCATCCCAGGGATGCAATATCACTTCTGGTTTACTATCTTTGTAGTAATGGGAAGTTCCAGAGGCTTCCACTTTGTCCTTCTTACCATAATGGCTCTAACTCTAGGGGTCATAGAGCCAATGTGGAGATTCTGACAGTTGCCAAATATGTCTATTCCCATTATACGTTCAGGAACTGGGGGAATAACTACTGGGGGGTCAACCCACCAACTGAGTCCACTGTGAGTTAAACTTGGGCTCAGATATCATCTGTATCTTGAACATTGAATGCTCCCATTTTAACTAGTGGGCTACCATGGGTAGTTTAGGTCACAGGAGTTAGCATAATTAAGACAGATTATTTAGTAATTACTGAAATATCTGGACATTTCCTTTTCCAAAGTGCATAGTCACTCTAACAAATAGCCACAGGTCTCTTTGAGAAAACACGTGGATGAAGATTCAGAGTATTTACTTGCAGCAATGATGCGGAATCCTTCCTCAAGGAGATCTGGACTCCCCTGCAATCAAGGGACTCTAAATCTGTGAATTAGCTTAGGTCAGTATACTTGGTGAGTGACCCTGACTCTCCATCATGGAAACTTAAGTCAGATTTTTGGCTATAAGAACTAGAGTTTTTCAGGCTGTAAGCGGTGGTTTATGCCTGTTGATTCCCAGCACTTTGAGAGGCCAAGGTGGGAGGATTACTTGAGGCCAGAAATTTGAAACCAGCCTGGGCAACATAGTGAGAACCTTTCTCTACCAAAAAAATTAAGATAAAAATAAATGAAGCAAAACAACTGAATGTCTGTAGTTCTAGCTATTCAGGAGGCTGAGTACAGAGGACCACTTGAGCCTTGGAGTTTGAGGTTGCAGTGAGCTATGATCACGCCACTGCACTCCAACCTGGGTAACGAAGTGACATCTTGTCTCCAAAAAAAAAAAAAAAAAAAAAACCGGAACCAGAGTTGCCTTTTTTTATTTTTCCTTTTACATAAAAAAAAATACACTAGCAGACCACAGAAATGAAATAGGTCAATTAGCCACCACCAAAGATCTAATGCTTTCCAATAACTAGTATCACTGCTGCTCTCTATAGTGAATGTGCATGCCTTGTGTTTGGTGGATCAATGTCGCTACTTGGCCTTTACTACTCCAGAAATCCACCACCCCCATTGAAATCAGAATCCCCATATCAATGGCACATCCTCTATGGTCATAGTTAGTTTACAAATGAGAGCAACCACGGAGCTTTGCAAAGATGCTGGTGGTCCCTTCACTAATGTATAGTTCAAAATCTTTTTTTTCTTTCCATTTTCAACTTTTATTTTAGTTCCGAGGTACATGTGCAGGTTTGTTACTTGGGTAGATTGCATGTCACTGGGGTTTGGAGTACAAATGATTCCATCACCCGGGTTGTGAGCACAGTACCCAATAGGCAGCTTTTCAGCCCTCACTTTCCTCCTAACATGCTATCAAACTAAAACAAAATAACAAGAAATAAAATTTTAAAAAACCAAAGTCTTAGTGAAGAAGATACCTTGTGCGCTTTCCAGAAGAATATAGTTGGGAATGAGTGTGCAGCTTGCATGATACAGCCACTTTAACAGCCTAAGTCTTCAGATTTTCTCCTCCTCATCATGCCTTGGAAGCTGTGGCATCTCATCCTCATTAGATACAGGCAGGAGTGTGCTCACGCCAGCTCACTCCAGCTCACAAGAGCAGGCTGTTAAATTTTCAGAAGTTTCATGAGCCAATTGTTAAATACAACCATTATTTTAAAATTAAACATATAAACTTAAAACTTCAGTAAAAAAAGAAATCCTCTACCATAGAAAAAAAAAAAAGAAGAGCTTAGCTATCTTGTCCTGGGATTTTCATGTTTAAAATGATTCTCTCTGGAGACACTGTAACATAGGCCTACCTCCTGAAGGCTTAGGGTTATGATTTATTTTACCTTTATGGTCCAGGGACTCATCAGCTGAGAATTTAACATGCAACTACATCTTTCTAAGTCCACGGTTTACTCATCTAAAAGACATAAATAATATTTCCCCCCTGAAAGGGTTATCATGAGAATTGAATGTGACAATGTATTTTAAAAGTACATTGCACAATGCAGAACATGCAGAAAATTCTTAATAAATATTAGCTGTTACTATTATTCTATGAGAGAAAAACATGACTTGTTACCACGAGTTCTTCCTATAAAAGGGTGACGTGGCCATCATACAGTGTCCAGAGTGCCAGGACAAGAGCCCTCAAACTCCAAAATCTCCCAGGGTCACTTTTTGCGCCATGACTTTTCTGAAGCAGCTGTGCTCACTCAAGCTGATGGAGGCTTTATACCTTCGGCTCCTCTGATGGGGCCACGTGCATACTCACGGCACTGGCCAAGTGTGTCCTCAAAGCAGCTTGACTCTCTAACCTTGAGTAAACTCAGCAATCCAGGGCCCATGACAAATGCGCAGTAAGGACGACGTTACAACAGAGGCGTTGCTTGATTTATTGTGTCTTATGAAATAGAAACCTCTCCACATCATGGGAATTAGTGATGGAATTTTTAAAAGAATAACAAAATGAAATCAGGAATGGAAGAAAAAAAATGCCTGAGTCCAACTAAAAAAAAAAAAAAAACCTTTCTAATAAAAAATGCAAACCAGATGCAGTTAGAAATAGCTGATAATTAAGGATGATAAATAACTAATGTTTTCTATTGAATTACCCAGTGCACAGCATTGCTCCTACATGAGGGAATCATTTACGTATGGCTGCTGGGCTATCTTTTCCCCTAAATTTGATTTCACAGGCAATTTTCCCATTCTCGAAGTGCCCTCTCTCTCCCAGAGTCCTACATTTCCCTCAGGAAAGTGACTCTTACCTTTCAGAGGTCTCTTTTATAAGAACGGATGGGCTAGATTATAAGTAAATATTCTCTCTAATGTGCGTAAAATTTATGCAATGAAACCACAGTAAGTAGAATACAAACCCCGTTTCCTCAGTGAGGTGATGCATTAGCACAGAGCTACCCATAGACACAAACCCCAGTCTATCTTAAAACTAAGGATGTGTCTTGTTCAGCAGCAGGGTAGCTGCACAGTCTATGATTAAGCCTCTCTTCAAAGCCCAGAACGATCTCTGACTCTCACCATATTTGTTATGATTGCAGCCTCTTTTCTGAGAGTTCTAGTCTGTACCATATAACTTAGTATTAGTGATATACTGATTTTTGCTAGTAACAATTGCTTAATCTATACTAACATTATCTCACCAAACTAGGTTGTGAAAAAGATAGAGACTTGATCTGCTGCCTGCGTTCACTTAATGTAGCACGAAGAATATCCTCAACAAATACTCAATGATTGGTTGACAATAAGATGTTGTTCTAACATGATCATTAGGATTATGATTGATTAGGATTATAAGCTGTCTGGGCACAGTGGCTCACCACGCCTGTAGTCTCAGCTCTTTGGGAGGCTGAGGAGGGCAGATTACTTGAGGTCAGGAGTTAGAGACCAGCCTGGCCAGTAGGCGAAACCCCATCTCTAAAAAATACAAAAATTAGCCAGACATGGTGGTATGCACCTGTAATCCCAGCTACTCTGGAGGCTGAGGCAGGAGAATCACTGGAACCTGGAAGGCAGAGGTTGCAGTGAGCCAAGATTGTGCCACTGTACTTAAGCCTGGGCAACAAAGAGAAACTCTGTCATACAGAAAATGAAGGAAGAAGAGGAAGAGGAAGAGGAAGAAGAAGAAGAAGAAGGAGGAGGAGGAGGAGGAGGAAGAGGAGGAGGGGGAGGAGGAGGGGGAGGAGGAGGGGGGAGGAGGAGGGGGGAGGAGGAGGAGAAGAAGAAGAAGAAGAAAGAAAAAGAAGAAGGAGAAGGAGGAGAAGAAGAGGAAGAAGCAGCAGCTAGTAGTCAAATGATAACTTCTTTCTCTACCTGAATAGCCCTACTTAAAACTGTCAAACTTGCTGTGTATCAATTATTGCCATTTGAAATTGTCAGCTGAGTTATTAAATCCTCACTCTAACATAGTGAAGAAAATAATGTTTACTTTCTGTGTGTTGAAGGAAAAACTGCCCCAGTGTGGAATAAAGGAAATGCATTAGAATATAATTAGAATATATTTCTCTTAGAAGAGGAATCTTTTGTAAGTAGAGACGGGGTTTTACCTTGTTGGTCAGGCTGGTCTCAAACTCCTGACCTCAAGTGATCCACCCACCTCAGCCTCCCAAAGTGCTGGGATTACAGGCATGAACCACCATGCCCAGTGAAACAGGATCTTGTTATTTCACCCAGGCTGGAGTCCAGTGGCATGACCATGGCTCACTGCAGCCTTGACCTCCCAGTCTCAAGCAGTACTCCTACATCAGCCTCCAGAGTAGCTGAGACTATAGGGGTTTGCCACCACACCGGGCTGATTTTTTCATTTTTTTGTGGAGACAGGGTCTCAAACTCCTGGACTTAAGTGATCCTCCTGCCATGGCCTCTCAAAATGCTGGAATAACAGACATGAGCCACCACACCCAGCCAGAAAAGGAATCTTGATTTCTCCAGGGCACCCACCCAGCTAGGGCCAGTAACACTCTCTATGCAGCCAGTAAGAGAAGTTTGGTTTAATTCAACTTATTACCTGAAAATATTCTATGGGGAAAGATTTAGGGAATTTTTCATGTGGATTCTTATTCAGTTCATTTAATAATCTTGGACAACAAAATTTTCTTTACATTTACTGCCTTGCTTGTAAAAGAGGAAGAATTCTGTGTTCCAGATAGAGTAAATGTTGACAGAATTAGATGAAAGAAATCACACAAGAAAGGAACGTGATCTCTTGGAGCCTCTTATCTCCTTTGTGTGTCCACGTGCCTTGTTTAATTTCCTAGTCACACTCTTTCAAAGCCCAGTTGTTGCACATCTGAAACAGGGCAGGTTGGATGCTGTAGTGATGACAAAGTTAAAGGAAAGTCACTCTTCAGTTCGGCATCAGACAGCCAAATTGTTCTGTTAGTTTTACATGTAAAAATTGGCCCCAGCTGCTCCGACTTCTTTTGGCTCCTGATTTAGAACACTAAATAAACACAAATCATTAATCAGCCCATTGGAAAGAAAGTAAACAAATGTCATGTGATTTAGAGACTGAGGTTGCAATAGTTTGGTTCACCAGAAATTTATTGCATATCTTCTTTCAGACTTTTCTTGTGAAGTGTTGGGTTAAATAGGGTAACTGAGCCAAATCCCCTGAAACACTCCACAGAGTTTGGATCTGGCTGTGGGATCTATGTCTTTACACTGCCATGGCCACAGAAAACATTACTCAGATTGACTTTTGATATTTGCAAAACCTTCTATTGACTAATAGTCTGGTTTTTGTGGAGATGATCAGAATAGAAGGGAGTTTCTCCCTTACTATTCTACAAGCTGATTTTTCTATTTCATTTCTCACAGGTAGAAATGATAAGCTGCCAAAATTAAATCCATTTTAATTCAGGTAGTAATTAGCCAACTGCTAATTTAAATAACTCTACTGATGGTTGAACTAGGGTTAGAAGAGACACACACAGGACATTAGACATTTTTTATTTGTATGGTACCTGTACCATAAAAGCAACAATTCTACTGTGTAAAGGTAGAGGCTATAATTATTAGTACTTTTTAAGGCAATGGGTAGTTACTCGAGTTTAGAGACAAAAGGGTGAAAGGATGGTGTTTTGAAGTTTTGTGGAGTGAAAACCTCTAGCTCATCTTTTTCATTTACATGTTGCAGAAATCCAACTCAAGCTAGCTCAAACTAAAGGAATACCTGGCTGGCATAATTGAGGAAGTCAAGATAGGAACTGACAGTGCTCGATCCAAAGGTTCTATCTATCAATGCCATCCAAATTATCTCTTTTCTCTTGGCTCAACAGTCTCTTGATTTGGCTTCATTTTCAAAAAGACACATTCACTGAGGGCATTACATGGGCACAATTATTGTCTCCATAGGCAGATATGGCCCGGCTCTTCTGTCCTACAGTGATCTCCGATTGGTCAGGTATAGGGCACATGCCCAGCCCAGGGAACAGTCAAGCCAGACTATAAGAGCGGTAATTGGGAGACAGATGTTTCTACTAGAAAAGATAGAAGATATCACTATGCATATCCTTGTATCCTGTTTCTCCTTACCTCCCACCCCCCAACCCCCCACAACCTACTAATCTTACTAGCACACTAAGTAGAAAAGGGGGATGAATACAATTCTAGTTGTCAAAAATATAGAGGCAAAAGCAGTTAGTGTTCACCAACCATATGTGCACTCATAAAATACATTTCTCAGCCTCCCCTGCAGTTCCTTGGGGCCCTGTGATTAGATCTGGCCAAATATGCTGAACCACAGTGACACATGTCACTTCTGGGCTAAGGCAGTTAAAGGCCATGTGCCTTTTCCATCTTGCATCTCCTTTGTAACCATGACCTTGGAGAATCTATGGTCCAGATGGATGGACAAACTGGACCCACGTGAGCAAAAAATAAACTTTATTTTATTTTGGGGGGAAACTTGGGGATTTGTCTGTTGCAGCAGCTAGAGGTAATTACCTTCACTACAATATTACCATTTCTCAGCAGCCTGTATCAGTCCATTCTCACATTACTATAAAGATCTACCTAAGAGTGAATAATTTATAAAGAAAAGAGGTTTAATTGGCTCACGGTTCCACAGGCTGTACAGGAAGCATGACTGGGGAGGACTCAGGAAACTTGCAATCATTGAGGAAGGCAAAGGGGAAGCAGGCAAGTGCTACCTGGCTAGAGCAGGGGGAAGAGAGGTAAGTGGGGGAGGGAGGCTGCTACACACTTTTAAACAATCGGATCTCATGAGAACTCACTCACTATCACCGGAACAGCAAGGGGGAAATCAGTCCCCAAGATCCAATCACCTCTCACCAGGCTCCTCCTCCAACAGTGGGGATTACAATTCAACATGAGATTTGGGTGGGGACACGAATCCAAGCCATTTCACAGCCCCTGCAGAGCAGTAAGAACTAGCAGTTAAATAAAGCCTTATTTATGGATCTCATGTAGTCATTTCAATGTAAAGACTTCTTTACATTGACACTTTCCTTTAATAAGAGAGTGAAAAGCAGTTGTTTCAAGGTATCCTGTATGTGTCTTCCTGATTAATTTTCAGATAATATGTGTTTTTCTTACACAGAGCACTTAACTAGCATTTAGAACACAACAGCAGAAACTCGACACCCTACAAAGGATGTTCAGCTTATGGTAAAATGATAAAATCCAAAAGAAGGGGATTCCAGGCAGACAGCTCAAGCACAGAGGGAAAGAGAGCAAGGAAGATAGCCGGTTGCATTTCTTATGCAATCAGGATATTCAGGAATCTATTTGGAGCCAACTGGCGGGTCATCAAACATCTTTTCAAAAGACTTGATTTTACAACCAAGTAAGTTGTGCTTTATTTCTCAGAAGGAACCTTCACGGGGTGTTGCATGAATCTTTGGTTTGAGAACTTTCTTTGCCCATCAGTTCATCCCATGAAGCTAAGATACAGCATTTCACATTTTTTTCTCCTGCAAGGACTGTCAGGAACCCCAAGAGAGCCAGCCAGAATGGAGGCAGGTGATGACCTGCAGGTTGAACTAGTTTGTGACTAATAAGAACAAACCTGCACCTAAACCCTGTGTGATTCAGTGAGCTGCCTTCTGGTCCTTGACTGTGGAGTGGACCTTTACCTAGTCGTGTCAACACCTGACTGTGGCTAAATTGGTACATATCTGCCACTGTCATGAAAACAACACTTAGAGGCCATATTTTCTGGGGGGGAGATCAGTAATATATTTTGATATGAAGGTGGCATATATCTATAAGATGCGTACACACTTTATTCGTTACTCCATCAAAAATATCATTGCTTATGGAAACCACAAGGGATTTCATTAAATGTTTCACTTTTCGTTTGATTTCTATCCCTCCTTTATCAGTCTTCAGCAAGTCACCAGATGCATGTTTGTTTGTTTTATGTTTGATTATTCACATAGTGCCTCTTTTTTTTTTTTTTTATCATACTTTAAGTTCTAGGGTACACGTGCACAACATGCAGGTTTGTTACATATGTATACATGTGCCATATTGGTGTGCTGCACTCATTAACTCATCATTTACATTAGGTATATCTCCTAATGCTATCCCTCCCTGCTCCCCCCACCCCACAACAGGCCCTGGTGTGTGATGTTCCCCACCCTGTGTCCAAGTGTTCTCATTGTTCAGCTCCCACCTATGAGTGAGAACATGCAGTGTTTGGTTTTCTGTCCTTGCAATAGTTTGCTCAGGTGATGGTTTCAAGCTTCATTCATGTCCCTACAAAGGACATGAACTCATCCTTTTTTAAGGCTGCATGGTATTCCATGGTGTATATGTGCCACATTTTCTTAATCCAGTCTATCATTGATGGCTATTTGGGTTGGTTCCAAGTCTTTGCTATTGTGAATAGTGCTGCAATAAACATACATGTGCATGTGTCCTTATAGCAGCATGATTTATAATCCTTTGGGTATATACCCAATAATGGGATGGTTGGATGAAATGGTATTTCCTTGAGGAATCGCCACACTGTCTTCCACAATGGTTGAACTAGTTTACAGTTCCACCAACAGTGTAAAAGTGTTCCTATTTCTCCACATCCTCTCCAGCACCTGTTGTTCCCTGACTTTTTAATGATCACCATTCTAACTGGTGTGAGATTGTATCTCATTGTGGTTTTGATTTGCATTTCTCTGATGTCCAGTGATGAGCATTTTTTCATGTGTCTGTTGGCTGCATAAATGTCTTCTTTAGAGAAGTGTACGTTCATAGTCTTCATCCACTTTTTGATGGGGTTGTTGATTTTTTTCTTGTAAATTTGTTTACAAGTTCCTTGTAGATTCTGGATATTAGCCCTTTGTCGGATGGGTAGATTGCAAAAATTTTCTCTCATTCTGTAGGCTGCCTGTTCACTCTGATGGTAGTTTCTTTTGTTGTGCAGAAGTTCTTTAGTTTATTAAGATCCCATTTGTCAATTCTGGCTTTTGTTGCCATTGCTTTTGGTGTTTTAGACATGAAGTCCTTGCCCATGCCTATTTGCTGAATGGTATTGCCTAGGTTTTCTTCTAGGGTTTTTATGGATTTAGGTCTAACATTTAAGTATTTAATCCATCTTGAATTAATTTTTGTATAAGGTGTAAGGAAGGGATCCAGTTTCAGCTTTCTACTTATGGCTAGCCAGTCTTCCCAGCACCATTTATTAAATAGGAATCCTTTCCCCATTTCTTGTTTTTGTCAGGTTTGTCGAAGATCAGATGGTTGTAGGTGTGTGGCATTATTTCTGAGGCCTCTGTTCTTTTCCATTGGTCTATATATCTGTTTTGGTACCAGTACCATGCTGTTTTGGTTACTGTAGCCTTGTAGTATAGTCTGAAGTCAGGTAGCATGATGCCTTCAGCTTTGTTCTTTTGGCTTAGGATTGTCTTGGCAATGTAGGCTCTTTTTTGGTTCCATATGAACTTTAAAGCAGTTTTTTCCAATTCTGTGAAGAAAGTCATTGGTAGCTTAATGGGGATGGCATTGAATCTATAAATTACCTTGGGCAGTATGGCCATTTTCACAATATTGATTCTTCCTATCCATGAGCATGGTATGTTCTGCCATTTGTTTGCATCCTGCTTTATTTCATTGAGCAGTGGTCTGTAGTTCTCCTTGAAGAGGTCTTTCACATCCCTTGTGTGTTTGATTCCTAGGTATTTTATTCTCTTTGAAGCAATTGTGAATGGTAGTTCACTCATGATTTTGCTCTCTGTTTGTCTGTTATTGGTGTATAGGAGTGCTTGTGATTTTTGCACATTGATTTTGCATCCTGAGACTTTGCTGAAGTTGCTTATCAGCTTAAGGAGATTTTGGGCTGAGATGATGGGGTTTTCTAAATATACAATCATGTCATCTCCTAACAGGGACAAATTGACTTCCTCTTTTCCTAATTGAATACCCTTTTTTCTTACTCCTGCTTCATTTCCCTGGCCAGAACTTCCAACACTATGTTGAGTAGGAGTGGTGAGAGAGGGCATCCCTGTCTTGTGCCAGTTTTCAAAGGGAATGCTTCCAGGTTTTACCCATTCAGTATGATATTGGCTTTGGGTTTGTCATAAATAGCTCATATTATTTTGAGATACGTCCCATCAATACTTAATTTATTGAGAGTTTTTAGCATGAAGCGTTGTTGAATTTTGTCAAAGGTCTTTTCTGCATCTATTGAGATAATCATGTGGTTTTTGTCTTTGGTTCTGTTTATATGCTGGATTACGTTTATTGATTTGCCTATGTTGAACCAGTCTTGCATCCCAGGGATGAAGCCAACTTGATCATGGTGGATAAGCTTTTTGATGTGCTGCTGGTTTCGGTTTGCCAGTATTTTATTGAGGATTTTTGCATCAAAGTTCATCAGGGATATTGGTCTAAAATTCTCCTTTTTTGTTGTATCTCTGTCAGGCTTTGGTATCAGGATGATACTGGCCTCATAAAATGAGTTAGGGAGGATTCCCTATTTTTCCATTCATTGGAATACTTTCAGAGGGAATGGTACCAGCTCCTCTTTGTAGCTCTGGTTGAATTCAGCTGTGAATCCGTCTGGTCCTGGGTGTTTTTTGGTTGGTAGGCTATTAATTATTGCCTCAATTTCAGAGCCTGTCATTGGTCTTTTCAGGTATTCAACTTCTTCCTGATTTAGTCTTGGGTGGGTGTATGTGTCCAGGAATTTATCCATTTCTTCTAGATTTTCTAGTTTATTTGTGTAGATGTGTTTATAGTATTCTCTGATGGTAGTTTGTATTTCTGTGGGATCGGTGGTGATATCCCTTTTATCATTTTTTATTGCATCTATTTGATTCTTCTCTCTTTTCTTCTTTATTAATCTTGCTAGTGGTCTATCAATTTTGTTGATATTTTCAAAAACCAGCTCCTGGATTCACTGATTTTGTGAAGGGTTTTTTGTGCTTCATTTCTGCTCTCATCTTAGGTATTCCTTGCCTTCTGCTAGTTTTTTAATTTGTTTGCTCTTGCTTCTCTAGTTCTTTTAATTGTGATGTTAGGGTGTCAAATTTAGATCTTTCCTGCTTTCTGTTGTGGGTATGTAGTGCTCTAAATTTCCCTCTACACAGTGCTTTAAATGTGTCCCAGGGATTCTGGTATGTTGTGTCTTTGTTCTTGTTGTTTTCAAAGAACATCTTTATTTCTGCCTTCATTTCGTTATGTACCCAGTAGTCATTCAGGAGCAGGTTGTTCAATTTCCATGTAGTTGAGCGATTTTGAGTGAGTTTCTTAATCCTGAGTTCTAGTTTGATTGCACTGTGGTCTGAGAGACAGTTTGTTATAATTTCTTTTCTTTTACATTTGCTGAGGAGTGCTTTACTTCCAACTATATGGTCAATTTTGGAATAAGTGAGATGTGGTGCTCAGAAGAAATGTATATTCTGTTGATTTGGGGTGCAGAGTTCTGTAGATGTCTATTAGGTCTGCTTGCTGCAGAGCTGAGTTCAATTCCTGGATATCCTTGTTAACTTTCCATCTCATTGATCTGTCTAATGTTGACAGTGGGTGTTAAAGTCTCCCATTATTATCACCAGCAGAGGCTGCAGAACAGCAAATATTGCAGAACGGCAGATGTTGTTGCCTGGTCCTTCCTCTGGAAACTTCGTCTCAGAGAGGCACCTGGCTGTATGAGGTGTCAGTCAGCCCCTACTAGGAGGTGTCTCCCAGTTAGGCTACTGAGGGGTCAGAGACCCACTTGAGGAGGCAGTCTGTCTGTTCTCAGATCTCAAACTCCTTGCTGAGAAAACCACTACTCTCTTCAAAGCTGTCAGTCAGGCAGGGACGTTTAAGTCTGCAGAAGTTTCTGCTGCCTTTTGTTCAGCTATGCCCTGCCCCCAGAGGTGGGGTCTACAGAGGCAGGCAGGCCTCCTTGAGCTGTGGTGGGCTCCACCCAGTTTGAGCTTCCCATCTGCTTTGTTTACCTACTCAAGCCTCAGCAATGGCAGGTGCCCCTCCCCCAGCCTCACTGCCACCTTGCATTTCAATCTCAGACTGCTATGCTAGCAGTGAGTGAGGCTCCATGGGCATAGGACCCTCCTAGTCAGGCGCAGGATATAACCTGCTGGTGTGTCATTTGCTAAGGCCGTTGGAAAAGCGCAGTGTTAGGATGGGAGTGTCTCAATTTCCCAGGCACCGTCTGTCACAGCTTCTCTTTACTAGGAAAGGGAATTCCCTGACCCCTTGCATTTCCCAGGTGAGACGATGCCCCACCCTGCTCCGTGGGCTGCACCCACTGTCTGACAAGCCCCAGTGAGATGAACCTGGTACTTCAGTGGGAAATGCAGAAATCACCCGTCTTCTGTGTCACTCATGGTGGGAACTGCAGACTGGAGCTGTTCTTATTCGGCCATCTTGGAACCTCCTAGCCTCCCTTGTTTTAAAAGGATTTCTGGGTAGTTTATGAAACATATGAAACAAAGAAGAATGGTATAAATTAAAAGTAACAGAAGAATGGTGTAACTTAAGAGCAAGTGATAAGAGAGGCATGCTATTTAAAGAAAAACACAGGTACAACAGAGTTTACATACTATTATGCCAATTTATTTATATCTCTTTTTTTCTTTCTTGTTTTTTAAGACAAGGTCTCACTCTGCTGCCCAAGTTGAAGTACCACAGTGCAATGTCAGCTCACTGCAGCCTCAACCACCCGGGCTCAGCCTCGTGGGTACCTGGGACTACAGGTGCACACCACCATACCTGTATGCCAATTTACTTAAATAAAGAGATGTATATAGGCATAGAAGACTACAAAAATATTCTGGGTTTGTTTGGTTTGGTTTTTGCTTTTGCTTTTCTATAGCTTCCAAATATTCTAAGATAAATATGCATTATTTTACAACCAGAAAGTCTTTTTTATAAAGTAGGTGAGAAAGGAATAGGAACATATGTGCACACATACAAAGGCAAAAATCTCAAAACCATATTCTATAAAGTTAAATACACTATTGATAGATGTCACAAATATAGTCCACACTGCCTAACAGCTACTGTAAAAGAGAAACCTGATTAGCTATGTGTTTCATATTGTTCACTATTAAAAGAAATTATTTGTTAAGGAGAAATACTGATATTCCTAATAGTAATATCCAAAAGAATCTCCTGGAGTGATATGGTTTGGCTATGCCCTCACTCGGATCTCATCTGGAATTGTAGTTTCCATAATCCCCACGTGTCATGGGAGGGACCTGGTGGGAGGTCATTTAGTCATGGAGGTGGTTACCATCATGCTGTTCTCATGATAGTGAGTGAGTTCTCATGAGATCTGATGGGTTTATAAGGGGCTTTACCCCCTTTGCTGGGCACTTCTCTGTGCTGCCGCCATGTAAAGAAGGAGGTGTTTGCTTCCCCTTCTGCCACGATTGTAAGGTTTTTGAGGCCTCCCCAGCCATGCTGAACTGTGAGTCAATTAAACATATTTCCTTTATAAATTATCCAGTCTTGGGTATGTCTTTATTTGCAGCGTGAGAACAGACTAATACACAGAGTCCTCCCTAAGACAATGAAAAATAATATAACATAAGAATCATAAAAGTATCTTGGCTTACTATATAGTCAACTTTTTGATATCTACTGACTGTAATAGAAGACTAAAAAAAAAAAACTAGGAACAATTTTATGTTCATGTCACATGAATTGTTTGTTTACTAGGTAAAATCCCTGACACTTAAAAATTGAAAATGGAATTATCAATATGTATTTGGCATACTGCATTCAGTGATTCAGACTGTATTTTCCAAGAGAAGAGAATTCAGTAGTCTCTCTCTTTTTGGTAGTCTCTGATTGTAGTAGTCATAAGGAGAGCACTCATTCTCCTGGGCTCAGGGTGGACAATGCTCCCTTTGTAGTGGTACTCAACTTGGGCTCAGTGTATCTGCTAAGCTGCATGTCCAATCACATGTGACACCTAACCATCGATACCTACAGGAAAAATGCCTTCCACAGGGTGTAGAGATAGAATGTTGCTCCTAGAAATCTTGGTCAGGGGATCACTAAAACTCAAGTAGGATCTTCCATAATCTGAATCCCAAAGATTCTACCATTTCATGTAACTTTTGTGAAGGTTAAAGAAGACAAATATTTGTTTTCCAACTCTGTTGAAATCCTAAGACACACTGCTAAGGACTGAATGTTTTGTCCCCCAACCAAAATCTATATGTTGAAGTCTATATTCCAAATGTGATGGTATTTGAAGGTAAGGGTCTTTGGGAGGTAATTAGATCATGAGGGTGGAACATTCATGAATGGAATTAGTGTCCTCATAAGAAGAAACATAAGAGAGAAGATTTCTGCTCTCTGCCATGTAAGAACACAGTAAGACACATCTGCAAGACAGGAAGTGGGTTGTCATCATAAACCAGATCTACTGGCACCTAGATCTTGGACTTTCCAGCCTCAGAACTGTGAGAAATAAATTTGTGTTATTTAAGCTACCGAGTATGTGATATTCTGTTATAGCAGCCTGAACTGAACTATGATACTCATATAAAATGTAATTGTTCTGATTATTTTTATATACTCAATATACGCTATTTTACAGATGTGTTCTTGGTATTAAGTTTAAGTTGTAATGTTTCAACTTTGTAAGCATTTTTTGAACACCTACCATATTCAAGACATTCTGTTAAGTGCTGTTGAATCCAAAGATAAGAACACAAGCATGGGATTTGCAGAAATAACAGCGATTTCCTTTCATAATACAAGTGCTGAAAGAAAATATCAAGCCACAATATGCTGTGCTCAATGTTGGGGCTTTTACATTCGTATGAGGATCAGACTCAGAAGCATGCGTTCTATGACCTTATGCTAAAGGGCAGCATTAGTTCAACTTCAGAGCTCCCCAGAAATAGAAAATCTCCATCAACATTTCAGGAAAAGCAAATCCTACTCAAACTGGAAGGAACACTGAGTACATATTTTTATCAGCTGGGATCCTAGCAGATGCTGTTAACTGTATCACAATGGTTCTCAGTGATTTCTAAACCTGCTCTGAACTAGGTGCAAGTGATTCGAGGAGACAGAGCCATGAAGTGCTCAATCACACAGCTGGTTAGCACTGAGCTTAGATTGAAGTCAGACTCTCAAAATTTGGTGGCAGAGGCATCAGCATCATCTGAGAACTTGTCAGAAATGCAAATCTCTGGTTCCATCCAAGACCTACTAACTCGGATAGTCTGAGCTGGGGCATAGCTATCTGTGTCATAAAAAACTCTCCAGATGATTCTGATCCATGTTTAAGTTTGAGTATCATTGATATACCATGACATGGAAGAGATTTTAGCTGAGACTTGATTTTCTGAAACTGTTCTGACAGTACAACTCAACGCTAAAGGACAATTGTAGTGTGACTTCTAATCCCACATTCTTCTTCCCAATTCTTGGAAGAGTTCACTTTAGCTTCTGAGGAAAAAAAAAAAAAAAAAGCGAAAGCAAACCCATTTACTCTCTCACTGATCATCATGTCAGCTTTTATTCTTAGAACCAGGCCTGCATTGAATTATCTAAAAAGATCTCAAAGATCTTTAATATTCCACCAACACATGGGAAAATAAACCACTGACAATGTGTCAATGCCATTTTTTTTTTTTTTTTTTTTTTTTTTTTTGCTTTGCTTTTCTCTGATTGAGTCTGATCGAGTTACTGAAAACAATTTATAGCTTTTATAATCCCAAGCTCTGTGGACTTACAGGAGATTTACTAAAAATGTTATAAGCTCAAAGCAATTTGGTAAACAAAAAAAAAAAGAATAAAAAGAATTCAAGCTAGGACATGAATGCCAATGGCCCAAGTGGTTTATGATTAAAACATGACGTCGACTTTTCATGCTTTTTACAGCTAATTAGAAAGATTTATCAGCATCCAAAAGAAGCTCCCCCATCCCCCGAGGAAACAGGGCTGCACACAGTGATTCATGATAACCAGTTTTCACTGAGAGTGGAAAACTACTGGACTCCAAAGGCTCATGTGTAGAAGGAGAAGAACTGTTACTTCTGAAGGAAAGAATTGATCAGGGTTGAGGGCGTAAGAAGGACATACGTGACGCTCACTTGCTCCCTCCTTCCACATGTTCTTCATGACCAGCTCAGGTCCCATCAACTCCGAAAAGCCTCCCTCACTGGCCTTTTCTTTCCTTCTCTTACAATCAAAATCACTGTGGCCTTCCAGGCACAGTGTGATGCTGAATTAGCGTAGCGACTAGAAGTCAGACCCGTCCGACTCTTCACTTGGTAAGTGTGTGCTGTTAGGTAAGCTCTTAATCTCTCTAAACCTCAGTTTCCCCATCTGTAAAAATACGGTGAATACTACTACTAACATCATAGAATTATTATTTTTCAGAATTAAATGAGATGACTTATTTAAGTTGCTTGGCACATTGTTTCAGTAAATGCTGAATACATTGTGCTATTATATTGTCATTACTGCTCACGTTTGGTTTATGTAGGATGGTGTCACTAACTAGATGTATGTTTCTGGAGAATAAGCAGTGGGTCTGTGACTTTGTCATAGGAAAGAAAGGCAAAAGAAAAGAGAGGGAAGGAGAGAAACCACTCAAAACTTTCTCACTAACTGGTTGATTCCTGGAATTCTGCTTATAGAGTTTTATTTCTTCATTTCGGGTTTCTGATCTCATGAGTCTATCTGATTTTGCAAACATTTCTCCCTTAGGATGAATGTAAAATCTGAGAGTCATTTTTATTCAAATTTGGAGAAAGAGAAATGTGTGAGAGTACCAGGTATATGGGAGGGGGCAAAAATAAAGACAATAAGAGAAGAGGGTGTCTGTGCTGCAAAGTCAAGTCTGGCACACTGCTGAAGTTCTCTGAACTCTCACCACTCACGCAAACTGGAAACCACTATAGGAACCAACTTGTCTCTTGATCCTGATATGGGAGTCCCAGAGAGAAAGCCGAAAAGTGAAAATTCCTTGGTTCTCTGATGGGAAGCACACTTCAAGCACTGTCTCCAGATACTTATCTCTTTCCTGCATTTAGTTTCTATCCAGAGAAATCAGAAAAGGAAAGGTAGCCCATGGCTACTACTTAATGTGTCATTTATATGTTTGGTTTTATTTTGATTCATGTCATTCTGCTTTCACAGGACCCTCTAACTGCTCCAAACCCTCCCCGGGGGACCAGTTGGAAAGTAGCCATATCTTAACTCTTCTATTTGACCCTTCAAAAGTAAGGGTGATTTTAAAGGACATTTCTGCTGACAGATTCTCATTTGTTTCAACAAAACTAGAAAAAAAGAAAAAAAATACCTTCATCTACAGAAACCAAAGGTATCACTACTGTCAACCTCTCACATCATGTCCACAGTTACTGCCTTCGAAAACAAAAGGAAAAGTGTTCCTTCAAAGTCTCCAATAACCAGAGAAGAGGATGCCTCTGAAGGCTGGCAAGTCCCAGATGACAGGGTCTGGAAACAGAGACACTCTGCTGGCAGCAGCAACTGGAGAGGCGCCAACACAAAGCTGTTAACGAAGGGGAGTTAGGATAACATGCAGCTTCTCAGTTTGATGACTGTTTCCTAGTGTATGGCTCGGACAAGGGTCTGACAGCAAAACCAGGCATAATTCAGTATTGGAGTTTTGTTGTTTTGTTTGAGAAGTTAACTTCATCAAAAAAAAAAGCAAGAAAGAAAAAAAGAAAAGAAAACTAGATAGAAATCAGAGACACCAGAATGATTATTGCTTTGGGGATATTTTCAGAATTTGCCCAGAAACAGCAAAGAAAATGCAAGGCACAGTCAATAGACATTTGTTCTGGTGGTGTTCACAGCTTTGTCTCCTTGGCATCATGGACAACACGGCAAAGCCAAAAGAATCTCCTTTCCCTGATCACAAACTCCAAAGCCATTGGTCTACTGCTGCTGTAGCATGTGGTCCAACATTTATAACCTGGTTCAGCTATTACAGCCTGTTCAGCTATAACAGGTTACATATATAACCTGTTCAGCTGGTAAGCTGTTAGTCAAGCACAGCCTTACAGGTGGTTAGGGCAAAGCCAGAGAAGGGGATGAGGTCAGTTATTTACTGAGCATCTTCTGTGACTTGATATTGTTTGGGGCTCTTAGATATCCTTCATTCCTTCAATCATCATGGAACCAAAATGATTGGATTTCCTCAGCTTCAAGGTGTATACCTAGGTACCCTAACTTATAAAGACTCCAAGTTCTGACTTTCCAAATTAGCAGACTCTTGCCTTTGCCCAGACACATGCCTTCTCATGTGTCCAAGAATCCCCAGATATCCTGATTCATCTGAATTACTTGTGGCCTATCTGATAGGGCAGAAACACAGATGGCTCTCAAGACTGGACAACTCCACAACTGCTGGCCCAAAGGTTAGTTCCTACAGAAACCAATGCCAGAGTGCTGTTACAACCATCATTTCTAGAGTGCACCTGAACTTGGTAGACCTGGCATATTGTAACTCACTAAGTAAGAAGAAATAATCTTTTGGGGATTCACTTAGTAAAAATGGAAAGAAAAAAGATGGATACGGAAAGTCAAAATTCTAATGTATTTTTGTGGGACTTGGTTTTAAAATTTATAGGAAAATGCAAAGAGTTAAGAATAGTCAATATGCTCTTGAATGAAAAAGAAAAATAAGAAAAGGTAGGATGACTTGCTTAGACAGATATAAAATATCAAATCACATCTAAAGTTACAATGATTAAAACAATATGGTATTGGCACAAAGATGTGTTATTATATTGATGGAATAAGAAACAAAGCCTTAAAACAGACCCATGCATAAACTGATACTGATTTATGCCAAAGATGACACTGCCAAGCAGTGGGGCATGGATGATGTTGTCATCCCTATCTCACACCACACACTAAAATCACCTCCAAATGAACCACAGATCTAAACAAACCTGAAAGGCAAAATAACAAACTTCCTAGAAGATAACATAGGAGATTATATATAACTTCATGATCTGAGCCAAGAGAATACAGTATTTCTTAAACAAAACACAGAAAGGTTCTCACTGTAAAGAAAAAATGTTTAACTGCCACAAAAATGAAAACTTCTGCTTATCAGACAGTATTATTAAATGAGTAAAAAGCTATAATATAAGTAGAAGAAAGGCTCATATGCAGAATATTTTTAAAAACTCTTATGAAATAATAAAAAATGATGGACAATCCAACAGAAAAATGAGTCAAAGACTTTAAAAGATACATCACATAAGAAGAAATCCAAATGATCTGTACACATGGGAAGAGGTTCTCATACTCATTAGGAGTCAGAAAAATAAAAACTATAAGCAGTAAGTGATGATTACACAATTCTGTGGTTATGCTAAAAACTAACATGCTAAAGAGTTGTACATTTTAAATGCATGAATTGTATGGCATGGAAACAATATCTTATCCAAGCTATTATTCTTAAAAAACACAGGCAAAAGTAGTTTACACCTACTCAAATGAATAAAATTTAAAGATTGTGTCAGTGAGAATATGGAGCAATTCAAACTCTTAACCACTCCTGATGGGAGTGTAAATTGGTACAACCACTTTGGAAAATAATTTGGCATAATCCGTTAAAGTAGAAAATAGAGATACTTCATGATCTAACAAGTAAATTCTGAGGTATCAACCCAACCAAATGCATATGTACGTTCACCAGGAAACATGTAAAAGAATGTTTACAGCAATATTATTCATGGATGCCAAAAACTAGAGAAATGTAAATGTCCATCATCACTAGAATGGATAAAAATCTTAAACTGAAGTATAGTCACACAGTAAAATCCCACACAACAAAGAACATGAACAAACTTCAGCTAGAAGCAACAATATAAATGAATCTTCAAAATTGTTGAGCAAAATAAGCAGCTAAACTCTGTTTGAAGATGCCATCTTAAGTGGTAAAACTATACAAGTAAGCAATGAAGGATTATCTAAAAGTCAAGATATTGCTTACATGTAGAAGGCACAGAGGCGATTCTGAAGTAGAACTTTGGCAAAACTGTATTCTATTTCTTGATCTAAGTGGTGATTACATGAAGTTAACTTTGTGACAATTTATTGAGCAATAGGCACATTTTATGCATTTTACTGACAAAACAACTTTTTTTTTGTTTTGTTTTTGAGGCGGAGTCTCACTCTTGTCACCCAAGTTGGAGTGCAATGGCACAATCTCGGCAGCAATTATCTCGCCTCAGCCTCCTGAATAGCTGTGATTACAGGCACACACCACCACAACTGGCTAAGTTTTGTACTTTTATTAGAGACAGGGTTGCACCATGTTGGTCAGGCTGGTCTTGAACTCCTGACATCATGATCCGCCTGCCTCAGCCTACAAAAGTGCTGGGATTACAAACGTGAGCTTCCTTGCCCGGCCCTTTTTTTTTTTTTCTTTTTTATTAGTCATGAGTGAAGTTGGTCAGTTGCCCAGCATTGCAGTCATTAAGCAATTCACCCTTGTTTTTCACTGTGGCTACAAACCAGACACCAACGTCCTGGCTGGCTGGGTGGATGGCACTGCCCCAAGCCTCATCATCGATAAGCCATGTGACTTGTCCACTGCCCTGCCTTCAGGACAAGTCTAACAATTCACCTAGGGCTTACTAGCATCTCTAGGCAAAGGAATGGAGTATCCTGACTGCAGGATTGTAACTCAGTCCATGTTACAGACTACATAATTGTGTCTCCCCAAAATTTAGGTTAAAACCTCAGCCCCAAAGGGATGGTTTCAGAGGTGCGGCTTTTGAGAGTTAATTAGGTTTAAATGAGATCATGAGGGTGGAGCACCTATGATAGGATTAGTGTCCCTATGAGAAGAGAAACAGGTTAGAGCTCCCTCTCCCATCTCCCCTCTCAACCTACATACATGCACCAAGAAAGGCCATATGAGAACATAACAAAGAGTGCTCTTCCCAAGAACTCAGCCATGCTGGCACGGTGATCTTGCATGTCCAGCTTCTAGAACTGTGAGGGATGGGTGTTTGTCATTTATGTCACTTGGTCCATAGTATTCTGTTACAGCAGCCCAAACTGACTGACAGTTCATGTAAGGCCACACCCAAAGGGCCTGGACTTGTGATTCACTCACAACCAGGCACTGACAGAATGAGTTACTCACAGCCAGGCACAGACAGGATGAGTTCCAACCCCACAGTATCCAGCCACACCCTGGCCTACAGGCAGAGGTCAGCTTTCGTCCTGGCCCTCAAAGTGAGTTTCTTCCAGAGGGCTTCCTTGCTCCCCTACTTTCACAATCCAGCTTTAATCATTGCTCCCTCCAACCATCAAACGAGGGAAAGGGTGGTGTGCCTTTCCCTAAGAAGCCTCTGCTCCCATGTAAATGCAAATAGCTATGCAGGCACCCAGGACATTCCCAACTTTGTCTAGCAGCATTTGAGCTCCGTTTTTCTATAGTCTGAGCATCTGTCTCAGCAACTGTCCTTTTATGATCATGATAAATTCATGATAGGTACTATTATTTTCATTGTACATGTGAAGGACAACTTCAGTCTACAGTCATACCACCCTGAATGCTGCCAATCTCATCTGAAGGACAATGTCAGAGAAACACAGCAACTTGCCCAAGACTATACAGCTAAAGAATAATAATAATAGAATTTCTATTATTAATATTATATCTATTGAGTACTTGCTATGTATCAGGCACTGTTTTAAACACTTCGCAAGTATTCATTTTATAATTCTTCCCACAATCCTAGGAGATAAGTACTTCTATTATTCCCGTTTCACAGTTAAACAAATTGAGGCACAGAGAAACTGTCATTTTCTCAAGATCGTAAGAATTAGTGAATGAAGGAGTCAAGAAATGAACCAAGGTTGCTTAACCACAAACTTTAGCCGATGGTTCCCCAGAATTAAAGGGTAGGTTATTGGGTTTGGAAGTTTGAAATCTCCAGATGTACCAAAAGCAGGTCACTACCAGTGAGTGAAACACAAAGAGGGTATTGTACATGCTGCCTGAAGTCGTGGTTCTCTGTGGTCACTTCTCAGCTCCCACTCCAGCCCTGCCTTATCGTCATGGCAGGAGTTTTCCAGCAGTGGACCCGTGATAGAAAAACAAGATTATTTAACCAATTATCTTCTCTCCTTTACACTACTCTAGCTAACATTTTCCCTTTTTACTAGGTAGACTTGTTGAATTATGTACCTAACAATAAAAGAAAAAATTTCATACTTAGTTCTCTGGGGTTTTTTAGCTCTCCTTTTATAGGCAAATAGTTCACATTTTGTGAGTGAGATATTATCCAGTAGTTTCTATCTTCAGAAATGACCCTTCCCTCTTCTTTCTCCTTCCGTATTGTCTCGGTCCTCTCATGTGAGAGGTGGCTCTATACACCTCTGCTGATAAGGACTCAGCGTGAATGGAAATGCTCCTAGACTCAAAGCAGGATCACCAACCCGGCCTGGGGAATCAGCTCATACATCTAAAGTAAAAGCAGTTCTGTTCTAGTATTAAGTAATTACAGCTAATTATAATTTTTAATGATCCTTGCTCCACACCAGAAGGTTCTAACTAAACAAACATAAAACAAGTCTGCTCAACAAATGATTAAGAGGTGGAACATAAGACAAAAACCACCTCTGGGTGGAACAAATTATCAAAGATTTTTAAAGTAAACATTGACCTTAGGATAAATCTGCAGCCTAAGAGCTGGCTCCTTCCTCTTCTGTGAATCTGGGCCTAACTTACATGAATCTTTTGGCCTGCAGAAACCGTGTGTCTGATCTGGTATTTGATCTCAAAATAGAATTTGCACTCTATGGTTTGGGAGTTTTTATCTTGCCATAAATTGTCACGGTTATTAAATACAGTTTCAAAATTGTCTCTAATCTTTCATGGTATTTTTTTTTTTTTTTATCTTGGAGGCAAATTAATTTTTTCCTGTGAGACTGCCCTTCCAGTTTCAGAATGCAAGTCAGTCAGGAAATGTGATCTAATAGCTCCTGCCTTGCTTACCCCTACACAGCCTCAATCCAGGAGCCCATTGCTCTTGGCTACCCTGGCAGCTGTGTATTACATTTATTGGAATCCTATTTTGAGAATAGAAGGTACTAATCCTTCTGGAGCTGTTTACAAGGGCTTAAAGGGGTCCACAGAGCTGCGGTTTAATCCAGGGCATCAGTCAGCTCACAGGCAGATTTTCAGAGACACCTGGGCTGCCCTCAGACACACCAGAGGTCAAGGGTCACAAATTGTTGCCTGGGCCCTTTCTCCCACCCCGCCATGCCCACCTTGGCTCATGAGTCAGCACCAACAGTCAGAACTCACCACCATCTTCTCCCTCCCTCCCCCAATGCTCACAAGCCCACCATTCTCCTAACTTCTCCTGGCCAAAGGTTGCCAACTTCTAGCTCCTTCTAATCCACTGACTGAAGGAACCCTGCAATGGCAGCTTCAGGAATGTAAGATGCCAAATCATATTGTAGGACACAACCACATCAGTGACATGGCCTTGCTCCTCCTGTGGTCCTTTCTCTGCCCACCTCCCTGTTTTGATCCAACATCCCATGCCTCACTATTACTCCTAGATCTCCGACCCTAGTTCCACCCTGAAGACACATTTCAAGCCTCAGAACCAGAAGGCTCGGATCCTCCCAGATTTCTACCCTGGGCTGTAAAAGCTTTTGCTCGACGATTGTTTATTTTTCCTTGGCTCAGAGTGATTTACAAAGTCATTAGGAATGACAACTTCTGTCTAGAGACCCTTGCCTCTCAAAGAATGGCGCATGAATCAGCAGCAGCTGGCTTCACCTCCAAGCATGATGGAAACAGAGAATCTCAGGCTTCACCTCAGACCCATCTGTAGTTTCACAAGATCCCCAGGGGATTCGTCTGCACATTAACATTTGAGAAGCTGTGGTCTAGAAAGCAGAAATGTCTGTTGTAACACGAAGTTTAATTTATCCTTTTAAGAAAAATCTCCAACTGTAAGATCTCTTTACAAAATCAAACAGGACGGTTACAGAAATGTTTTCTTAATTTAAGTTCCATTGAATTTGGTTAATTAAAAATAAAAGCTAATAAGACTTTTCCACATTCTTAGGGAAATTTAGTCTTTCTATACTACTCTGCATGGTACAACATGGTACAGTCTGGATAGCTAAACCTTAACATATCTTCTCATATTAATTGATGCACAAAGCCCACTGAGTCTTTAGTTTATTTTTAACCAAAAATAGCCTTTTCTTTTTTTCATGTTAAAAAAGCAAAATGTATCTGATAGTAAAATCACAAAATACGTATCACTAGAATGAAATAAACAAGTCAATAAAATAAAATAAACAAAACTACCCAGAGATAACTGTAAGACATTGGAATACTTTCACTTATATGTAACATTACTATACATAGCAGATTATAAAATGTGATTGCATGATAGATACCCTTTATTATTTATTTATTATGAAACACATCCAGTAAATACTAATTTATGATATTGTTTAATGGTTGAAGAGTACTGATGATACAGGATATTAAATCGGCCAGTGTTTCACCAGAATCCATTGCCATCCTTTCCCAAAGGTATTTTGAAAATAGGATAGGAGCTATATGTTAGTTGTTCTTGAGGCTTGATTCAATTTATTTTTTATAAGGCAGTATTATTTATTCATTTAAAAAATTTGTATCAGCTTCAGTCCTTTATGCTCACTAATAAAAAATAAACACATTTATGGGAAAGATGTGGGAATTTTTATGCAGCTCTATGAATGATAAAGCTAAAAACCTGTCAACTAAGTAATATCTTTTGACGGTCATTAAGTGGATTGGCCTGTATTAACATTGCTGTTTTCCATATGACAGATTGATAAGTTATTCATGTGTTCTTTTTTGTTTTGGGGCCAATTTTCAACTCACTTGGATGTTCTAAGAGCACCTGAAGACCTAAGTCCTAGGTTTGAAAGCTAAAACAAAACCACACCACAGTTAAGTTTGAAGTTGCCACGAAAGTGGGTTACCCATATCCTGATGATTATTAATCAGTATTAGTCTTTTCACAGATATATACATATTATAATAAAGTACCTCAAGGTAAAGGAGAAAACCTGTAAATAAAATTTGAACAATCACAAAGTGTAAAGTTGTAGTGATTCAAAAGTGCCCTCCCTCTGCCTTAAGAACAAAATTGGTATTTTTCCACAACATGAACTATATTTTGATTCCTTTGCTCAGCTAGCATTGTTGGTTTGAATCAACAGAAAGAGATCCTGGCTTCCTCAGGCAAATAAAAATGAAAAATATTGGCCAGGCATGGTGGCTCACACCTGTAATTGCAGTACTTTGGGAGGCTAAGGTGGATGGATCTCTTGAGGCCAGGAGTTAGAGACAAGCCTGGGCAACATAGCAAAACCTCATCTCTACCAAAAAAAATAGAAAATACAAAAATTAATCAAGTGGGGCAGCGTGCACCTGTCATCCCAGCTATTCAAGAGACTGAGGTGGGATCCCTTGAGCTAAGGAAGTAGAGGTTGCAGTGAGTTGTGATGACGCCACTGCCCTCCAGCCTGGGTGAGAGAGGGAGATCCTGTCTCAAAACTGAAAAAGACTGGATATAGGGTAGCATAAAGGAAAAGCTGAAGAGCCAGGTCTTGGGCAGGATGGTCATCTGGAAGCTCTGGGATCGAGCAGGAAATGGTCCTTTCAGCTAGTATAATAGAGCAGATGAGCTTCAGTCTCATCAGAGGGTGTCCAGCTGACCTCACTTTGGAGGGGCCATCAGAGGAGAGAGGACTGTATGTGACAGCTCCACCAGCCTGCAGGCTTCTGACGTGGAAGGTGCCATTACCAAATGAAGGAGAAATAGGTATCTGGGCAGATAACAGCAACAGTCAGTATTTTCTAATGTCAGATTGAACTGTTTACAGGTATTAATAGCAAAAAAAAAAAAAATTGACTGATCCTTAGTTCATTCTGAGAACTGTCATGCAAATAGAAAGTAAGGAAGCCTGTGGATTTAAAACAACAGTTTACTGAGAGGCACGATAAGTGATTTCAGAGAAAGCAGGCCATTTTACTTTATATAAACAAATAATTCACCTAAATAACACAAGTTTAAGAACTATATTAATGACTTTAGGTATCTTTCTTCTCCGCCAGCAGACAACAGCTACAGCATGTGTGGTATCTTGTTTTGAGTTTGGAACCATATTTCCCAGATTGCAACATCCATAGAAATCACCCAGGCATCTTGTTAAAATAAAGGTCCTGCTTTGGTAGGTCTGATGTGGGGCCTGAGATCCTGCATTCCTGACAAGTTCTGGGGCTTCGGATATGCTGGTCCATAGCCAACACTTTGAATAGCCCAAGTACAGGAGGACTGAGACTCTGCTCCTGTAGGGATCCGTGATTCTCCCCTTCTGTTATGTGGGACCTCTTTTAGCCACTGTACTTCTCACCAGCACTTCCAGTTCCTAGAAACCACTTGTCTGTTGGCAACTCTTAGAAAGATTTGGTGGGGAAGGAAGTTGAAACTGCCCACTCCAATAAGTTTTGTGGATTTCACTCATGCCAGTGATCCCATGTCCCCGAGCACAGAAACTACATAAACAATCCTTTTGTTCTCTGATCTGAAAGCAAACAACGAGTAGTCTATGTTGTGTTCTCAAAATGCTGCAAGACTCAGAAATCTAATATAGTGACTTACCCCCAGCCCTTCAAATGGGGCACTGTTCTGTCATCAGGGTTGGGGGATTCATTTCTCAATCAAAAGAAAAAAGAAGAAACTTTGAAAACTCAGCTATTATGTGCCTTCTGGACAGAGCCCAGGCCTTGTCCTCACCTCCAGCAGTGACTAGCCACATCCTGTGAGCAGGGCCAACCCAGACTCTCTGGGTGCTGTGACGCCCTTTGATCTGCATCGTGTCACAGACACACTGAGTGATGGAGCCATTCGTGAATGGACTATTCTCTCTGAAGAGAGGGCAGCATCAACAGGGCTCTTAGACTACACTTGGTCTGAGTTGCCTGGAGGAGAGGTGGGAGTACTGCACGGCCCCTCTGGCCTTTCACTTCTCTGGTGGACAGCTTGAGCCAAAGAGCCTGTGATAAGATAAAATTTAAAAAGAAACAGCAGATGTCAGATTCTGAGGCTAAACAGTATTTTTAGAGACTGTAATAGAGCAGCTAACACTTATAAGAAAACATTCCTCAATGTTGACATTTGAGTTCTTGACCTAAAATTCTGAATTGAAAAAGTCTAATAAAAATCCTGCAACCAGGTCCACCGCATGAAGAAAGGAAGAATAAAACAGAACCTGCTCATGAAGAGGAAAAGTTCCTGGGCTTTTCAGGTAAATTCATGGGGTTTAAATACTCTTTCTCTGGTCCTTGATGGTTCTTGACAGTTCATGTTCACTAGAATGCTGGAGCACAGCAGACTAGTGACAACATCATGGTCTGCAGAAACAGTTCTTGCCCACGTTTCCATTGACCATGACTTCTATCCTTCTTTTCCTCCAGATACATTTTCTGAGTATTTCCTCAGAGCTCTTTTTGGACATGGTGACATGCAGCTCCATGCCAATGAAAGCCTCAGGGTTTTGTGAAGGAGGATTTAATTTCATTCAACCAGACACTACAATTAGACATTGAGATGAATGGGCCAGGGTCTTTATCCTAGAGAAATGTACTTACTATCTAGAGGAGACAAAAGCGAATTGCTATTGATAGTCGAGTAAAATGGTCAGAAGCACAGATCTCATCAGTCGGATGTAGGTTCAAATCCCACCTCCATATTACTCACTATTAAATAGCTCAAGTTGCTTAAGCTTTGTGAATTTCCATTTCTTCATCTACAAAATTGATATAATAATCCCTAGGACATAAAATGGTTATGAAGATTAAAGGTCACATAAAATGCACTTATCACAATGTCAGATACTTAGCATATACTAGTAATTATTAATATAAGTACTGCAGCTAAGTGAATCTCTCACTCACAGCCCCTGCCTTGTGTCCATGAACTGCTTTTCTTGCTATTCATGTTTTTGTCCTGTTTATAAAAGCTGCCACAGATACTCCTTTTAGCCAAATAATGCCCAGTCCAAAATATATCAGGAGAGTAAGAAGGACCACCCTGAATAGTGTGATTTGCTCTTGGCATGCACCAACTCTGGGATCTTTCGGGGTCCAAAATCTTAGAGAGGATGGAAACTCAGAAATTAGTAAGTAACCCAATTTATAGTAAAGCTGTTATTTGTTCCAACTCCTGGGCATTGACAGGGAGACTGCATGTCCCAATAAACAGTAGACATAGGCTGGGTACAGTGGCTCATACTTGTTATCCTAGCACTTTGGGAGGCCAAGACAGGCAGATCACTTGAGGCCAGGATTTTGAGAGCAGCCTGGGTAACACAGCAAGAACCTGTCTCTACAAAACAAAAAAGAGAGAGATAAGTAGAGACAGAGAGAGAGAGAAGAGGCATAAGGAGCCAATTCATTCTTCAATTCAGTCTCCAGGGGAATACAAGAGAAGAACCTCAAAACTCAAGGTAGGCTCCTAGGCCTCTCTGAGGTATAATAACAAAATCTGGCCAGTTCAGTCATCTCTGTGGGCCCTACCCTTTTGAAATACCACTGGGGTTTTCTGTGTCCAGGAATTTATTCATTTCTTCTAGATTTTGTAGTTTATTTGCATAGAGGTGCTTATAGTATTCTCAGATGGTAGTTTGTATTTCTGTGGGATCAGTGGTGATATCCTCTTTATCATTTTTTATTGTGTCTATTTGATTCTTCTCTCTTTTCTTCTTATTAGTCTGGCTAGTGGTCTATTTTGTTAATGTTTTCCAAAAAACAGCTCCTGGATTCACTGATTTTTTGAAGGGTTTTTCGTGTCCCTATCTCCTTCAGTTCTTACACTGTTGGTGGGAGTGTAAATTAGTTCAACCATTGTGGAAGACAATGTGGTGAGTCCTCAAGGATCTAGAACTAGAAATACCATTTCACCCAGCAATCCCATTACTGAGATTATAATCCCAAAGGATTATAAATCATTCTACTATAAAGACACATGCGCATATATGTTTATTGTAGCACTGTTCACAATAGCAAAGACTTGGAACAAACCCAAATGCCCATCAATGATAGACTGGGTAAAGGAAATGTGGCACATACACAGCATGGAATACTATGCAGCCATAAAAAAGGAAGAGTTCATATCCTTTGCAGGGACATGGATGAAGCTGGAAATCATCATTCTCAGCAAACTAACACAGGAACAGAAAATCAAACACCGTATGTTCTCACTCATAAGTGGGAGTTGAACAATAAGAACACATGGACACAGGGAGGGGAACAGCACACACTGGGGCTGTCGGGGGGTGGGGGACTAGGGGAGGGATAGCATTAGGAGAAATACCTAGTGTAGATGTCAGGTTGATGGGTGCAACAAACCACTATGGCATGTGTATACCTATGTAACAATGCTGCACATTCTGCACATGTATCCTGGAACTTATATAATTGAAAAAAAAAAAGAAAGAAAAAAAGAAATACCCCTGGGGAGATGGAGCTCTCTAGCTAAGCCCTTCAATCTTTGCCAGCCCGTTAGCAAAGCTGCTCTAATAGAAAGACTCTGAAGACCAAGGAAATGAAGAGGCAATCGCTCAGGCCATTAGGTCTTGACCTAGGTTCCTTGAGCCCCAGTGCTGTCAAAATGCTAAAACCAACTCACAGGCAGATGCCGGGTTTGATTGCGGTGGGGTAGATGACACATATTCTGTGTTTTCCTGAAGGCTAATTACTGCCTAGGCAGAAGCATTTTAACTATTTTAATGGTTTCCAAACATATTACAAAGCTCCTGGTCTCAGTGAATTTTAAGCAACTTATTTAACCAAGCCTGTTTGGTCCATTGGACAGAATGATCTCTCCTTAAATCACAGAATTACAGTATTCAGAGCTCTGATTTGTATTCTACACTGACCAAAAAGCCACTAATCCCTTCCAATCAATGGGGTACTCAAAGTTTCTCTAGACATCCCCTAATAGGGCAGCTAATAGAATCAGTGCCTCCACCCACATATCCCACCATAATTCATCAACATCAGTTCTTCAAAAAGTACTGGTTTTTCCCTAACACGAGAGATAAGTAGCTCAAAGATAACCGAAGACATAAGAATTCAATTCAACTCCTGGCATCAGAAAATCAAGAGAACCATAGACACCATCAGACTACTTCTTGCCACAGAGGACTGGGTGAGAGGAAAGAGGAAGAGAGGAGAGTTGCAAAGGCTTGCCAACCGTGAACACTCTCCCAGAAATCCTGCAGCTTTGCTCAGGCTGCTTTGTAAAAGAAAGATAATGCTCAAGACAAGTTTATTATTTGTTGAGACTCTGCAAATAAATAATTGTCACTTAAAAACAGGAAGAAACATACAAAAGGCATAGGCTTAGGGTTCCTTTGATAAAATTGCACCAGACTTCACTGAACAGAAGGACATTGGTCCCTTCCATAATTACTGCACCAAGAAAGCCTCAGTGGGCCCAACCCAGAGCTCCTATCTCACTAGACACAGCTTTGGGGCCAGGTGCAGGCACACAGAAGTGAAAGCCACGTTATCACCATTCTTCGCTTCCTATCTTCTGTGGATAAAGAAGGGCTCCAGCCCTTAGCTATCAGGCCAGTTCCCCTTCACACATGCACATTTAACTGCACATCAGAGTCTGCATTCCTTCCCAAGCAAAACTTCCTCTGAAGTAAATGGCAAGCTTTGCCTCAAGGAGGATGGTGACATCAGTCCTGAAGTAATAGCCTTACAGCAGTCTGTATTTTCTCCCAACTCTCACGCCTGGCCCATATCTTTACTTGATGGGAAACCACTCTACAAACAAGAAAGGAGTTGAGTAGCCCAGGAAATAAGCTTCAGCTGACCCCAAAGGTGGTCAATCAGGAGGCTGCAAAGGAGGTCACATTCTTTGCTTAGGTATGCACCTAAGAGAGGCTATCGCTTCTGGCTAGGTGATGGGAGAATTCAAGAGAGGATCTGAAAACTGGCAGAAAATAAATCTACCTTTTATCCTTCCCTATTGGCCCAATAACCTCCCCACATCTCAGCAGTGGAAGCTTTGAAATCAAATAAAAGGTCTTCTTGGGCAACATCTTGAACAATTTGACTCCTTCCCATGATTCAACTCCTCCCCTAATGGATTTAGTTTTAGGCTCTGTGTTTTCTCTTTCTTAGTCTTTATAACCCTTATAAACTTTTCCAAATGCATTCATACAAATCATCCCAACAGTTCTCATTCCAAGAGAGATAGCTACGGAAAGGTCATTATTCTTATGTTAACAGTGCGAAATAAGACACTGATGAATTCAGAGCTGTCCTGGGAGGACTGGGATGGGCCATCTTACTCCTGGTTCTTTGCTTTTGCCATTGTTCCACATGGGTGCTCCACTGAGGGCTTCACATTGGGACTTTCTTGTATCGTTTGGCATTGAGTTAAGCCATCTGTGACAGTGATTGTCTCAAGGCAGGGAGCTGGGTGTATGAGGGACCCACAGGAAGGAAAAGAAGAAAGAGGGAAACTTTTATTTGGGTATACACTTTTGAGCTCTTTTGAATTTTAAACCATGTAAATTTATTGCTTATTCAAAAATTTTAAATAAAAAGCTTTAAAAAATGGACTGTAGAACTTTATAGAACACTGAGGAAACATGAAAAAGATGGCTGTAGAACTTTATGGGAGGAAACATAAACACTTAAAGAAACGGGTTTAGTCATACAAAGAAATCATACATACTAAACGGAAAAAATGTCAATTCCTTTATGATCAGATGTTGCACCCCACAAAACCTCTCCTGCCCTTCCCAATCTCACCCAGTACCTCATCCAGAAAACCGTGTATTGAAAGTGGTATAGTCTTGTTTTCTGTGTATTTTTTTTTTAAGTGCCAGAATTTGGGACTCAGAATAAATATGGCTTCTTAACAATTTAACAAAAATTAGTTTAACCAAGAACTGTGTACAACTTTTCAACATAAGATACGTATCTTTTATTCATCCGATATTCATGGTGGTTGCTGGCTGGCATATGCCAGGCACACAGTAAATGGCGAAGGAGAAGCAGGCAGGGAGTGTTAGAGAAAACCAGATGGGCCATAAGCAAGGGCTAGTCTTTCCTCTCATCCTCATTAGTAATGGGTTTTTAAAAGGTCATCAAGGCCAGGCACAGTGGCTCATGCCTGTAATTGTAGCACTTTGGGAGGCAGAGGCAAGGGGATCAGTTCAGCCCAGGAGTTCAACACCAGCCTGGACAACATAGAGAAACCCTGTCTCTACAAAACATATAAAAATTAGATGAGTGAAGTGGCATGTGCCTATAGTCCCAGCTTCTTAGGAGGCTGAGGCGGGAGGACTGCTTAAACCCAGGAGGTTGCGGCTGCAGTGAGCCAAGATTGCACCACTGCACTACCACCTGGGCTATAGAGCCAGACCCTCTCTCAAAAAACAACAAAAATGTTCATCAGCATATGGTGACTCAAAAAGGTTGGTTGCTCTTGGTAAGCATCTTCAAAGAAAGATGGGAAAGAGAAGTGTTGGGAGTTCTGAGCTGTTTTCTTTTGGGGGACACCCTGTGTCTTAGAAGACAGCACCGTGGGCTCCAAGATGAAATTCTGAAATAGGCAACAGTGCTCGAGTCACAAACCATTTTTTATTTACGACAGATTCCTTGAGGTTGATCAGTAAAATATCCTTTATGTATATCACTGGATTTTAAAATCATGACACTTCAACAACTCATTTATCTTGGAGTGGAGAAGCAGCTCCCTGAAACTGTGTTTGTATTTTGCCTTGGAGATAAGGACAAACATGAGCTGGCAACCCACAATCTTTATTTTCATCAGCTTGCTCTTCTGCAGGCCTACACCGTCAGCACTGTGTGAAGAGTGAAATCAATAAAAATCATCTCCCTCCATGCAGGAGGCCAACAAGAGACTGTTTCTTGGCTCTGGAGCAAGGATCTGTCAGTCAGGGTCAGGGAGGTTTCTGCTGTATTTATCTGGGAAATCTCTTACCACAGTGTAACTGGGCACCTAAGGGGACTCTATAGATGCGGAAATGGAAGCTTTGCGGTGGCAATGCCTTAATTCAGGCAGCCTCAGCTATGCAACTCACCCAACTCAGAAGAGAACATTAACTGAGACCTAGAACCAAGCCAGAAACAGACCCTGGAGCAAAGGCAAAGCCACAAACTCCCTCTCCACAGGCACCCTTTTTCAAGGAACTCAAGCACTTCAGCCAAGGACACCATTCTGAAAGAAATTCAAACTTCCCAAAGAGCCTTGGCATTACCAAAGGGGAGAGAAGGTCACAGGGAGTGGGCTTCTCCAGGATCAAGTGCAGATTCTGCAGCAGGGCGGACGAGTCCTTTAGGATCTGGCTCTCCTGACCTGCCCAGCTTCATTTCTCCTCTTCAGCTAACACATTTAGCTCCTGGCACACTAACTACTTGAACTGTTACCCAAACAAATATGCTCTTCCAGTGCTATTCCCTCTGCCTGGAATACCCCTTCCCACCCTCACCCCCTGACATAATCAAGCAACTTCCACTTCTTTAGGGTTTTACTTAGATGTCATCTTCTCTCAGACTTCTTCCTTGACCCAGTCCTCTCTCACACTTGTTTTTTTTTTTTTTTTTTTTTTTTGATACGGAGTCTCACTCTGTCCCCCAGGCGTGCAGTGGCGTGATCTCAGCTCATTGCAAGCTCCGCCTCCCGGGTTCACGCCATTCTCCTGCCTCAGCCTCCCGAGTAGCTGGGACTACAGGCACCCGCCACCTCGCCCAGCTAATTTTTTGTATTTTTTAGTAGAGACGGGGTTTCACTGGGTTAGCCAGGATGGTCTCGATATCCTGACCTCGTGATCCACCTGTCTCGGCCTCCCAAAGTGCTGGGATTACAGGCTTGAGACACCGCGCCCGGCCTCACACGTGTTTTTAAATGTAGGTTTTATTATTATTCAGGTATGGTGAGACCAATAGATCAGAAGATAATTGTCATTGAAAAGACAGTTTGTCCCTTGAAGCTCCCAAGAGAAGAGGATACACCAGGCCATGCAGGGCCATGTGGGGAAGCACCAGGGTCGTTCAGGAGGTAGAGGGGAGGGGAAAATGTGGACAAGAGCCTTTGTTGTGGTTTCCAGAGAAAGGAACAGGTGAGGCAGGATAAGCAGGCATAGGATTAGCCAGTTTGAATAATTTCAGCAGGCTCTGGAGTACAGCGGTTGTTCCTAAGTTACCCGATACCTGGCCCGAAAGTGATTAGGTCTGAGAAATCGTGACCCAAAGCGTAAAAGCTGTATAAAAGAGGAAACAGAGTGAGTGGACTCTGGACTGGTTAGTTTGTATCAAAGACACACTTGAAGGAAGGTGAAACCTTTATTTCTAGGAATTGGCTGGTTCTGTTCTCTCCAGGATCGGCAAAGTCCCAGATGTCAAAATATCAGAAACACATGGTTAATACACTACGACTATTAGAAGTGGCTAGGTGCTCCTCTTAGACTCACCCTGGGCTTCCCCTGTGGAAAAACGGATCACACTATTTTAATTGACTACTTACCTCTTTGTTTCATACCACCGCCATCCTCCAGACCATGAGCTCATTGAGGACAGGACTACGTCTTATTCCTTGTTGAGAGGCAAAAAAGCACAGAGAGATGAACTTGATAGACTTCAAGGTCTAGCCCTAGGTTCCAATGCATCAGGTGACATCCCCTGCCATAGAAGCAAGTCTTCTGGGCCATTAAACCCAGCAGAAATGGGTCAGGTCTTCCCTAGAAACCTGATTCTTCACATAGCACCATCCTGCCCTTCTCCTTTCCTTAGGAATCCACTTAGGGTCATGAAAGATCTTCTCTTTGGGTTCGGAAAGCCAGACTGGAGGCAAAAGCATGGTTCTTCTGTTTTCAGGTTCTTGATCTGTTTCTCCAAAACTAAGAAAGAAAAGAAGCTAACAAATGCAAGATCAAAAACTAAATCTTTGTTCATTTATTTTGGTCCAAAAGATAAGACTATAGATTTAAATGTCATAAGACCTCATGACTTTCCTGGCAGCATTTCTGGAAGCTTTTAACCAGTCAGTTGAAGTCAAATTAGTAGGAGCTTCAGAAAAGGCTTTCGGCTGGTCCACAGCTGGAAAGACATTGTCATGAGCTCTGCCAAATGCATACGGATATATAAAGAGGGGGCAGAGGGAAATTGGGATTTTTTTTTTTTTTTTGGCCAGGCATTTTTTAATAAATTAAAAAACAAACAAAACCTCAGATTTAATTAAAATTTTCCCCATATTCTGGCTGACTCTGTAATTTTTATGATGCTGCCCGAAAGCTATTATGTAGTTACTTAATAAGAAAGAGGAAGGGGAAGTATTTTTAATTTTAAAGGATGAGAGGAGAGGAAAACCCTTTGGGTTGTTATTTTTCTGTGTCCAGAGCCCAAACAGTGGTGGCCTGTGTATTTCTTTAGCAGGTTTTTCTTAGAGACAACTAACAACAGCTTACCAGTTTCTTTATGTCCTCACTCTGCAATGTAACTCACTAACTTATACAGCAAAGGTAGCACGTCCACCCATCCAGTTCAGGCAGAAGCACATCACCCAAAGCCAGTGCTGTTCTCAGCAGCTTCAAGCGGCACAATGGAGAAATTTCATCTCATTAATTCTAGTATAAATTTCTTGTAATAAACTTAGAATTGCCTGATTCAGTCTCAAGAGTATCGGGTCATGTCAATGCTCTTTGCCATGTATATATATCATGCTGGCGGGAAAATGGCACAGAAGGAATCTTAGAGCTGTACAACGTATCTTGACTCAGTGGTTTTTTTGTTTTTTGTTTTGTTTTGGTTTGGGTTTTTTTGGTCTCATACAGGGATCTTCCACTTCTCGCATAAGTAATCATTGCCTGACTTCGCTCTTGGATACTCAAAAGCCTGCTATGCAGTTCTTCATGTTTGTACCATAGGCTCCTCTTGTTCAGGATGTCCAAACCTAAACTCATCCTTTTGCCATTATCATCTATTTCAGTTTGCACCCACCCAGTGCCCTAGTTGGAATCTCAGATATCATCCCTGACTCCTCATTTGGTTCTCAACCACCAACCTACCTGCTCACTCACCTTCTAAATATTTCTCCATTCAATCCCTACCACCACCGCTGTCTAACCTGGATGACCACATCAATCTTCTGATCAGCATTCCAGATTGTATTCATATCTCCCTCCATTCCAAACCACTATAATCACAGTGATGGCCTGACCAAGTCTGATAATATGGTTTCCCCAGCAAAAATCCAGGGTGGGGGGAGTGGGTAGTATGCCCAAGGTAATCAAACAGAAATGCAAACCCCTTCCTGCCTTACTCTCTGACTTTACATTGTTGATCCTCAGTTCACACTTCAGTGACCATGAACTGCATGCGGTTTCCCCACATACCATGCTCTCTATTCCTTTGCTATGTCCTCCCGGATCTTTCTGCTGCTTAACCTGGCTAACTACTACCTACCCTTCAAAACTCATTTCAGGGATAGTGCTGTAGGGATGTCCCTTGTAATTATTCATTAAACTGCACTTATGCTTTATGCACTCTTTGGTGTAAATAATGTATCTCACAATAAAGTTATTAAACCCGATACAAAAACTTCAAAAGGCAATTCAGGAAACACCTCCTCTTGGAACCACCTCCCACGTCCCCAGACCCAGGGCAGGCTGGATTCCTTGCCTGCATGTTCCCACAGGGCCCCCTATATCTCACTGCACTTGATGCCTTGCTAGGATTATTTATCTGTACAACTATGGAAGGTTCCAAGCTTCTTCAGGGTAGGGATTATCATTTCTAATCTTTGACCCTGTAGTGCCTAACATACCAATGTGGACAAAATATCTGTTGAATGAATGAATAGATGAGTATCGTGTCTTCCATCTGTCTCTGTGGTCTCTTCCCACTGTTGGTACAGATTCTCACGTGGACTATTTATTTACCTCCTTAACTGTGTCAAGCACATCCTGCATTCCATTGCCAAAATCACTTTTTTATTATTATTATTATTATACTTTAAGTTCGAGGGTACATGTGCATAACGTGCAGGTTTGTTACATATGTATACTTGTGCCATGTTGGTGTGCTGCACCCATCAACTCGTCAGCACCCATCAACTCGTCATTTACATCAGGTATAACTCCCAATGCAATCCCTCCCCCGTCTCCGCTCCCCCCTCCCTGTGATAGGCCCCGGTGTGTGATGTTCCCCTTCCCGAGTCCAAGTGATCTCATTGTTCAGTTCCCACCTATAAGTGAGAACATGCGGTGTTTAAACTAGTCCAACCATTATGGAAAACAGTATGGCGATTCCTCAAGGATCTAGAACTAGAAGTCCCATATGACCCAGCCATCCCATTACTGGGTATATACCCAAAGGATTATAAATCATGCTGCTATAAAGATACATGCACACGTATGTTTATTGCGGCACTATTCACAATAGCAAAGACTTGGAATCAACCCAAATGTCCATCAGTGACAGACTGGATTAAGAAAATGTGGCACATATACACCATGGAATACTATGCAGCCATAAAAAAGGATGAGTTTGTGTCCTTTGTAGGGACATGGATGCAGCTGGAAACCATCATTCTCAGCAAACTATCGCAAGAACAGAAAACCAAAATCACTTTTTTTGTTTTTGAGACCACATCTCACTCTGTTGCCCACACTGGAGTACAGTGGCACAATCATAGTTTACTGTAACCTCAAACTCCTGGGCTCAAGTGATCTTCCCACCTCAGCCTCCTGAATAGCTAGCACTACAGGCACGTGCCACCACACCTGGCCAATTTTACTTTTGTAATTACAGGTCCTCACTATGTTGCCCAGGCTGGTCTCATAATCCTGGCCCCAAGTGATCCTCTTACCTCAGCCTCTCAAAGCTCTGAGGATACAGGTGCGAGCCACTGCAACCAACACCCCAAATCACCTTTCTGAAATCAGTCCCTGTTCTCAAATCTTTAGTCCCATGACAACTTTCTATTGTCTGTTTTTTTTTTGTTTGTTTGTTTTGTTTTGTTTTTTGAGATGAAATCTTGCTCTGTGGTCCAGGCTGGAGTGCAGTGGTGCAATCTCGGCTCACTGCAACCTCCGCCTCCCAGATTCAAGCAATTCTCCTGCCTCAGCCTCCCCAGTAACTGGGACTACAGGTGTGTGCCACCACACCCAGCTAATTTTTGTATTTTCAGCAGAGGCAGTGTTTCATCATGTTGGCCAGGCTAGTCTCAAACTCCTGACCTCAAGTGATGTGCCCACCTCCACCTCCCAAAGTGCTGGAATTATAGGCATGATGAGCCACCATGTCCAGTCTGTCTATAATTATTAATACAATTTCTTTAGACTGACATTCAAGGTCTTTAGCAACATGACCCCAGCCTACTTTTTTCAAAGTCCTCTCCCACCATCATACACATGAACCCTTCCCTCTAGTTAGTCTAGTTAGTACCTATCATCTTCTGAACTTGACTCACACGTTCTCACATCTGAACTTTCCTCACACTATTCACACACACCCCCAATCTGAAATGTGCTTCTTTCCTCTCTCCACTTAACTGAATTTTTAAAAAATGTGTAATGTTCTGGCTTAAGCACCACATCTTCTGTGAAATCTTTATTAAATATTCTACTCTGAAGAAAATTCTCATCCTTCCAAACTCCACTGAGGCTTCTCCTGGGTACTTAATTCATTCTGCCTTGTGTTAACTATCTTTTTATGTGTAGGTCTCATCACCCCAACCAGACTGTAAATTCCTTTGTCATTATTTAAATCCATGCATGGAACTCCCACAGACATCAACCAATCACCAATAGACAAGCCTTAGAACATGTGTTACAGGAAAAATAGAGTTACACATACAACTAATACAGAGAAACAACAATTGACATTAAAATAGAAAAAAAAAATTAGCACTCTTGGAATCTATAGAAAAATGTAAAGAGAAAGAAGATTGAAGATAATAGGTCAACTAGAATATTTATTTGCCTGCTTCAACATCAATAATAAAGCATACTAGGTAAAGTGGTCCTTTTCAACCGATTGTTACAACTCTCTCGGGTGCTGGTTTTGGAAAATCTTCTCAGCCTGAGACTCAAACTATTAATCACCAATTGTCTGAGTTAAAACCATCAATTAAAAGATTTACGCATCCCACAAAGGACAGAAGACTGCCCTGTTGAGAGGTAACTTTTGAGCAAGGTGCTGAGCCTTTCTGTGAAGGTTTGGCAAAGGGTTGCCAGAGAAAATATAGAACAAATGTAGAGCAAATTTCCAAAGCTCACAAATTCCAGATGCCTGTGGATGGCAGGAAGTATGGAAAGTCTGTCAAATGTCTTGACTGTAGCCCATGACTGAGTGGCTTTAGCAATAAAAGGTGTATCATTGTCATATGAAATGATCCAGAAAGCCAAACACATGACAAAGATTAGTTTCAAGGGCCAAAGTGGTGTGGCTGGAGTCAAATGATTGCACTGGAACAGCAACCCTGTAACCTGAGAAAGTGTCAATAGAATTGATGAACAACCAGTAGCGCTAAAGAGGGGTGGCGGAAGGTCTGAGGTAATCAATCTGCCAGGAGCAGTGGAGACAACACCCCATGCAGTGTGTTCTTCCTTACCAAGAGGCAACAAGGTCAACTTTTGGCAGGAGTCACAAGTCTAGCACCAAATGGTAGCCTTTACATCAGAAACATTGAGTACTTTACTTATACCCTGTCTATAACAGTGGATGTGTTGCCATGTCCAGTACAATAAGGGATCCAGGCAGCAATGATGGCAACTGGGGTGGTGCTAGCTAACCGAGTGATTCTAGCTGGTCTCATCAGAGAATGAGACTTTACAATGGATGTCAATATGAATGACCCCGACAGTTCTATTAGTCACCACAATTTGTTTCCACTGTTTGAAGTCCCTAAAGAAGGATGTCTTCAATCTGCAAATCTGTTGTTTTCCAAGTGGCAGATCAAACCATAGGTCTTTAGCAACAACCTAACAGTCAGTAAAAACGTAACAAGGCTCCCTCAAGGAGGGTACTGGTCAGAGCTTTGAGAATGGCCTTGAATTCTACTTAATGACCAGATCAACTACATCCATTTTCAGTTCTGCTACCTGCCAGAGACTGAACAGCCATAGCAGTCCATTGAAATGGCACTGGTTTTCAGCTTAGCCAATCTGTCAGTGAAAGAAGCAACAGGCATTTCGAGGAATCTCCTAAATGCCACCTAAATATATTTTTAAATCCCCTACATGTAACCTTTATGAAATGAGGGTGCTGAGCCAGGGGCTTTGTTTCAGGCAACGGAATAGGCAATAAAGTTTTCCCCAAAGGATTAGCTGCCACTTTTTCATGTAAATCCTAGATGCCACTGGGGCTAGGTCTGTTGCATTAATGATTATTGTATATAATGATTTTCTACGACAAGCAAAGCTAGTTGGACCCTTTCCACTTTAGTAGTCATGAGGTCTGTTTGATCTACTCCAAAAAGGGAACGGCAGACTGGATGGCTCAAGTGTTCAGTTTTGACAGAAGCCCAGTAGTGAAACAGGAGAGTTGCCTGACTCCTTCATGGAACTTGCGACAGGGGTGTGGCTCAAACCCCTTATGGGAAGGGGAGCACGCAGACAGGCAGATGCAGGAGCTGGGGCGAGCGCTTTTGGGCTCCAGCCCTACAGTAGTGTCTAGGGGTGTGTTACGATTAATGGTCTTTTAGCAGTTGCCATCTGTGGACAGCTAAGTGTTAAACCAGCTCAGTGGAGAGTCAGGGTGACAGTCCTTTACACCCTGACCTCGATACCCGGGTCCTTGTCCAGCATGCAAGAAGAATCAGGTCACACACAAACTTGAAGGATGGTGAATGTGGGGCTTTAATTGAGTGGTGGAGGTGGCTGTCAGTGGGGTGGATGGGGAGCTGTAAAGGCGATGGAGTGGGAGGATGATCTTCCCCATGATCTTCTCCTGGAGTTCAGCCATCCTGCAACCAATCTTCTCTCCAACCGTCTCCAGCCAAACTCCTCTTGACGTTCAGATGCTTCTTCTCTTCTTCTCTGCCACTCTTCTGCTTGTGGAGCCTGGAGTTTAGGGTTTATATGGGTACAGGCTAAGGGGGAATGGCAGGCCAAAAGGCAACATTTGGGCAAAAAAAACAGGAATGCCTGTTCCCAATTAGGGCCGCGGGTTTCCAGGCTTGAGGGTGGGGCCTTTGTCAGGGCACTGCCCTCTTCTACCCAGAATTTCCCTGCTCTCTGTCCATATCAGTAGTAGCTAATACTTAGTTGTTTTTCAGAAGGCATGTACCTTGCCAGCCATGTCAAGGAGTCCAGGCATCCAAAACTCCAAGGGCATCTCTGGATGAAGGGTGTCTCCTTTTACTAGGGTCTCCAATCAGCAAAGTAATCAGTTACGGGATATTCTGTAGCTCAAAGGTATCATTAGGTTTGTGTAGCCTCAAAGATACCAGTACCTACCTAAACGGGGCTCTTTCTCGTTGGGCTCTAGCACATATGGGGCAGAAAATTTCAAGCATATAACATGTCATTTTCTGCTATATATTCAGATGCAAAAAGAACAACAGTGCATTGAGTTGGTTCAACAGGCCATACCCACAAGGTCATGTTAACTTTCCTTTCCTATTATGAACTCTGCCCAAACCCTATCAGTTGAAACTGAGTGGACCCTTCCCCCGCAGGACTGTGTGAGATGGTGAACTGGGCACCTGTGTTCAACACAGCCATAAAAGTTTGCACCCCTTTCTCCTATAAAGTACCCCAGCATATTCAGATGGGTACATGTGGTGGTTGGTCCTCCTTTGAGATAAGAAGTCCTGGGCCCCATCCCTAACCATCTTTCTCCTTAAAGCAGCTGAGGTCAGGTTAAAGGTGGAGGGAAAAACGAGGGAACACGGGGTTGGGGTGGGAGGTACCATGCCAGTATGCAAGACTTTACATCTACTTTTAGTATTGAGTAGTATAGCAGCTGCTTGGAGCTCAAATAAATGAAATTCCAATGATTTTGGTCCTGAAAACAAAGCAAAATCTGACAGTGTTTTGGCATTGGGGACCCTTTGACTCAGCAACCATGGACACATGGTCTTCAGACTGAAGCCACTGGGTTTGTGTCCTTTACCTGACTCTAGCTTGAGTTACATTGACATTTTTCTTTTTTTAGGAGTTCATCTTAATTAACAGCATCTTCACCATTACCAAGAAATATCTCCTAAGTTCTGGCCTAGTTTTAACATAAAAGGTAGAGCACTTTTCCAAGGTTAGGGGGCCAACTGCAAGAATTTATCTAGAATTCTCTGGGTCAGTTTCTCATTCTTCAGTAGGTCACCTTCATCAGCATAGTAAACTCAATTCAGGGCAGTAAAAGACCAAATACTAGTTAATGCCTCTTCTATCCCTTCTAACAGGAGTTTGTCTCAGGGATATATCCCTGAGATGCCAATGCTCTCTGAAAGCAACCAAGACCTACTGGAAACAAAAATCCTTTATTTTCTCTGAATGGATGTTAAGTCTGGCATGACAGACTGCCAGGAGGAGCTGAGCCATAAAATAGGCCACCTGTTGCCCTTGTTCCTTAACAACCATGATGTGCCCTGCCAGCATATGTCCCAAGCAAAGCAACCAAAGTTCTACTGATTCACCTATTGTCTAAGGAGGTACATCCTTCAGCGCACCCAGGATATATCTTAGTACTAATTTTTACAGTGGGGTGGACTTGAAGCTAACTGGCAAACTGGTGAGGAAACACCTCTCCCCATGCCCAGAAAAGGGTTAGCAAAAAACAAGGAACCATTTGGGTAGCTATCACTGGACCTACTTTCAGATACTTGGCCTGCAACTACTGCCCCATTTGCTCCTCATTAACAGGCAATGAAGTTGAGGACCACGTATCATCAGGTTGATCATGAAATTTGGTCAACATGCTTGCTAACAATTACTAAGGACTTCCTATGAATCCTATTAATGAGCCCCAAAGCCCTCCTCCTCTTCCAGAAAGCTATGTGTCTGTCAGCATCCCATCCTCATGACCAAAAACCATCAAGAACTGTGAAGGGTCTGAGATTTTGCTCTATTGCAAGCGCCTGCCATATTCATCGACACTGGTAAAAGACATACCCCTAGGTCACATACAAAGAACTTTATTACTTATGGTACAGTAAGCAGGGCATGACAATCCCTTTTTTCCCTTTTTTTTTTTTGGAGATGGAGTCTCGCTCTGTCACCCAGGCTGGAGTGCAGTGGTGTAATCTCAGCTCACTGCAATCTCCACCTCCCAGGTTCAAGCAATTCTCACGTCTCACCTCCGGAGTAGTTGGGATTACAGGCGTGTACCACACCACGCGTGGGTAATTTTTGTATTTTTAGTAGAGATGGGGTTTCGTCATGTTGGCCAGGCTGATCTCGAACTCCTGACCTCAGGTAATCCACCTGCCTCGGCCTCCCAAAGTGCTGGGATTACAGGCATAAGCCACTGTGCCTGCCCTGATAATCAGCATTTTAAAAATCAGTTATTCCTTATACCTAAGTCCCAGAAGAGTGACCAGATTAGGCCCAGATGGGTGCCTGCACTTACAGTAGGTTTTATTACAAAGAAGAAATCTTAAGCTTAGGGAACCCAATCTTTTATAATGGGCAGTAAGCATGCCTTTACTGTGAAGGGAAGACACTATCTTCTGAGGTCGTGCACAAACTTAAACCTCTGCTCTGGAAGTTAAAAGGGAGGGGGAGACAGGGGAGAGACTCTGTATCTTCCAAGATTGTTCACTATACAAATATCCTCAAAAAGACAGTACAGGATACAAGAATTCTGTGCCTCCCTTAGAAAGACATATAGAAATGCAAGAGATCTATGGAGAATTGCTTCTCAATTGGTATAAACTGTAGAAAAATGGAAAAATGCAAAAGCCATTTTGCTCTTTGTGCAGAATTCACTCCAACTTGTGGTGAGATACTCCAAGATTTATACACAAATATTAAGGGACTCTTAAAGATTTTTAAAACTCACCAATAACAACTCTGCCCATCTTGACCCACTTCCCCAACTTACAACACATTACTTTGGCAGTCCATCAAAGCACAACTCCAATATCGTAAGTACCATTTACATTTTCAATTTTAATTTTCTCCTCAGCCTTCTCCTTTTCTTTTAATTTGACTAACTTCACACATAAGCCCAGCTAATCTTTACTGCTGCACATTAGCCAAAATGGAGTTCCTCCGATAAATCCTCAGGAGAAAGCCAGGGAAGCTTGATTAAAGGAGAGGTTTTTAAAGTCATAGAGGTCAAAACAGGTTCCTTTTTAGGCAATTCATTTTGGCATGACTACAACATGATTATCTTAGTAAGAACTTTCAAATTTTAAAACAAAAATATACTAACCACATCCTAATAGCACAAGAAATAGGGCTAACAGTTACATAAGGGAAGCTGACTTATCTTAACATTCATCTGTTAAGCCCTATATTGTTCCATGACCCAGGCTTAAGAGACTGCCATTACAATTAAACCTCCATCCCCCAAAGAGCCCTGTCTACAACGGCTTATAAAGGAAGGGATAAGAGCCAAATTCCAGGTTGGCCTCAGTTATGTCTAAATGTCAACTTGCTTATCCCACACAGTGAAACATATGAACATTGTAAGGCAGATCTCTTTTAAGGGAAAAGGGTCAGATTCCCTAGTTTTTCACCCCAAAGGATAGACAGGAATGTGCTGGTCTCTACGATTCTGTGACCAGATAGAATCACAGTATGTTTACCATTCCATTATAATTCTTTACACTCTAGATGTTATACTCTCAAACCACTCTGTTTTAGAGAAGATCTCAATGTTTTAGTAAAGTACAAACACCATCAGTCTGCTGTTACTGTCTCCATGTGTATGTTCTGGGTTAAGGCACTTTTTTTTGTTTGGATTACAAACCACATTACTTGATAAATATCTGAGAAAAATGGGAGTGGGTGAGTTGAAAATCCAAGTAGATTTCACTTATTCTATGAATACAATCCTTCTAAGAACAAAGATTCTTGCAAGTGTTTAGTTTTCTAAATAACTTTATAATAGAACAGAACCATAACCCAGCAAAAAGAGCCAAGGTTCTTATTTTGGCATAATTTATTCTCTTTCGGTCAAGCAGGTCAACAATAAGGTCATCAATTGCCTTGGCAACACTTACCTCCATTTTCACCACTGCAATGCATTAATGAGTTTATTTATGCCTTGCTTTATCTACGAAGCATATTTTTCCTATTAGAACTATTAACATGAACTTAGTTCCACTGTGCTTTTTCAAGGGAGATTTATTACAATGGGATGGAAAATAAGATCGTTTCCCAAAAAAGTCACCTTCAGTTTTCAACTGTTCAGTTTCAACAGTTTCAACAATAAAACATTATGTTTTATTCCATATCTCTTTGGATAAGGAATATGTGATAATATTTCCAGCATAAGATGTCAGCAGTTCTTCTAACACCAAACAACTAAGAACTTTTATTCAAGAACCAGAGTTGCTTATATTGGCATCTATGTAACACAACCTCAACATCTAATTTCCCAGTGTTGAAAAAAAGTCAAATCCCTGCTTCTTTAATTTACGAGTATAAAACATATTACCTTAAAAGCTATTTCCATGTCTCAAACTTTTAAAGCACAATTTTAACTCAATAAAATAAACACACCCACTCCAATGCCTCCTGTGATGTTAATACATACTCTACTTTCCCCTACGAAACTTGAAATAAGGTTATTGTTGTTTTGTTTTTACTTATAATTGCCATTCTTCTTAAATATGTAGGGAATCTCAACATTTGAGTGAGTTTTCTCAACAAGGAAATAGTGGCAATACTGACTTACCTCCCAGAGCTTAAACCGTTTGAAAATATTTTATTGCTCAATCCTTGTATTTAAAGAGTTAGTCATAAGGAAGTCAGTGGCAAGCTGGCCCAAAGCTGGGTCACCCTGGGCAGGAAGTGGCTTTAAAAAGTTTAAAATCTGCTGGCCACTTCGGCTAAACACAAAGACCACCTACTCCACTATTCCCTCCCAGCTATCACAGCAAAAAGTACTCACCAGAATAGACAGGAAGGAGGCACTTCTGATGAAACACCACCAAGGTAACCGTCTGGATTTTATGGATATTTAATATACACCAGAAACAAAATTACAGATTTTGTCATATTATAAACATTAAAATAGGCCAGTCCACAGACCACCTGGAATTCCTTCACAGATTATACTATAAATCCAGACTACAGAACCATCTGAAATGCAGGCAATTTGCTAGGTGATATTGTTGCTGTAAGCACATGAGGAATACAATGAACACAGAAAACAAGAGCAATCCTGGAAATGATCTGCTGTAACTTACGCCGAAAGTAATAAGATCCTAACGCCAAAAAATAAAACTCTCTCGTTAAGAGGGCTCGAGACCTATGCTCTAAAACCAAAATTAGTTTGGAAGTAATCAGGTTTCTTTTTTATTTATGAGTACCAACTAAACAAATTATACTCTGAGCCTAGTGACATTTCAGGAATGGGAAAGTGAACTTCCTGATTAATACGAAAATAAGCCTCATAATAGGAATTATAGTTTAGAAGACCTCAATTAGTAATAATAACAAATAATTTCAAATATTTTTTAAAGTGCTGGATAATTTTTAAGGATAATGTGACTAAAATTAATATTGCAACTTCCCAGAACTATTTGGACTAATTTTTGTGACCACCCAAAAAAGGGGCTAAGCTAAAATCTCATATTCCAAATTGAGTCAGTGACGAAGTTTCAAACTCACCCCCCATGTAACCTCGAAACATTTTAAATAAGATGGTTTATAACAGAAATACTGAAAATAAATCATCCTTGAATACTTTTAGATTTCCCCCCAGTGTACCACAAATCACATCCAGAAACCCAAACAAAATAATCAGTGAAATGTTTGAGATCTGCTGCTGAAATCCCGAGCTGCAAGACAAGAAAAGAAGAGAGACTAAAGCAGATAGCCTGATGTCTCTTTACTTGGGCAGCACTGAGCTTTTAGAGGTCCTAAGTCATGCACATTAATACTCTGAGTCCATAAAAGTCAGCAGTAACACTAAAATAATAATAATAATAATAATAAATGATATAGGCTCTGGTTAGAGAGAGAGGATCCGTTTACTGCCACCCTGCTGAGGTACATCTGACCACCAAAGGCAAGAAAGCTATTAGCATCCTGAATTAATGGGTATAGTGGTTTTCAAGCAAGATATTTTCATGATGGACACAATGTAGACTCAGCAAAGTTTCTCCTTCAAGAAAAATACAGCTTCTATTTCAAAGGGCACTGATTAGGCTTAATACTATTAGGGAACCATCAAGCATTTGTGTTGTTGTTACTGCTTTTAACTATCAGTTACTTTCTAAACCAAAAATTGTGGGTAGTTAACTTGACCAACAGTCAATGGTTAGGAATGCAGGAGCAAATCCAAGGTACAAAAGAGCTTCGAATGTAGACAGGCCTTAAGGAGTTTGGAATCCTTTTAGGTTGTCAGGTCTTAGCCTTTCTTATCATCACTATTAGCACTGTTATTACTTCCTTGTCTGGAATTTCTAAATAAAAATTTATTTCCCTCATCACATCCCCCCTGAAGACAACTAGGTATGACACAATTTTAGAAATTCTCAATATGGTTTATTAGTGGCAATGTAAATCAATGACCATCAAAAACCAAATAAACATATCTACCAAATGAATGCATTCTTAACCACTATTAATTGCTTATAATATATCCAGCAGATGTTTTAAAAGTCAACAATATTAACTCCCTTTGTAGATTAATTGTAAAAAAATAACTGTTTTGAGTCCATCTCCATCAGTACTTGGAAGTACAAATATACATTAAATAAGATTATAAAGACTGTAATACATACAACAAAAAAGTCTATAAAACAAAGATAACTTTAAAAGCATTGCTCAATTTACTTTGTAGCTTTTCTATATAAAATATTTTAAAACAGTACATATTTTCTGGATCATACATGAAAGTTCACATCCAGATGTCTTTCTAAATCAAATTCTTAATCTCTCTTCATTGTCAAAATCTTAATTTTCATTCCTGGGTGGATTTTTCTTCCTTGGCAATTCTTTTTGTTACCCCACTAAAATATTTCTCACGGAAGGAATTATGACCTTGGTATGGCAGAAAATGATCACTTAGCAGATGTGAATACTGGTCCCGATTCTGTTTGGTTGGAAAATACAAAATGTAAAAATTATTTCTTTAGTTAGCTTATACCAAAGCAGTTGTTTACCTTAAGCAAAATCTCACTCTCTAGTGCATATTTATTTTCCTTCACTACCTGAATTAGAAATATACCATCACTTTACATCCTTATCATGCTTGGATATCCAAAGTGTTTTCATTTACCTCATTGAAGCCTCACAAAAGTCCTCCGAACAGAGGACAAATTTCTTTCTTTCTTTTACCTCAGGGCAAAGAGAATGGTTCCAGGTAACAGGGTCAAGGCTATAACTTTCTTCTGATTCCAAGTTCAGCACATGCTGAAGTCATCTGTGCCTATGGATAAAAATTACTAAACAAGGAAGCTTCTACTCAAGAAAAAGTTGTGAACCAACAAAATAATACATTTGTGTGAGGTCATACAGACACACAAAATTGTCTGGGGGTATTTCCATATTCAGTTAATGAAATAAAACAATTAGTGGAAACTTTAAGTGAACATAGTAGATGAAGATACAGGCTAAACAAGAGATTTCCACACTTGTAGACTTCACAGACAAGTAAGGACTACTGCTCAGACTGACATCTAATGGTAATATCAACCTGGGTGAAAATGTCAAACATATTTTGGCTTAGAAAATTGAGGTTCCTGGCAGGAAACACTGGAACACTGGCTTCTCATCCAACTGTGAAAAATATCTAATTAGACATAAAATCTCATTTCCCACGTACTTCTATAAATTCATATTCAATTACACCTAGATTAATGTGATGTTGAAGACAAGTGTGGAGACTTAAATGGAAAACATGATTTTTTATCCTGATTTCAGTATCAAAATGGTAGCTAAAAATATAAAAATATATCTGGAATACAACAATCCTCAAAGTATTTTTTCATTTTTGCAAAAATATTTTTGCCTGTATAAAATGAGTACCTTCTTGTTTCTCTCAGGTTTGTCAAAGATCAGATGGCTGTAGATGTGTGGTATTATTTCTGAGGACTCTGTTCTGTTCCATTGGTCTATATCTCTGTTTTGGTACCAGTACCATGCTGTTTTGGTTACTGTAGCCTTGTAGTATAGTTTGAAGTCAGGTAGCGTGATGCCTCCAGCTTTGTTCTTTTGACTTAGGATTGTCTTGGCAATGCGGGCTCTTTTTTGGTTCCATATGAACTTTAAAGCAGTTTTTTCCAATTCTGTGAAGAAACTCATTGGTAGCTTGATGGGGATGGCATTGAATCTATAAATAACTTTGGGCAGTATGGCCATTTTCACGATATTGATTCTTCCTATCCATGAGCATGGTATGTTCTTCCATTTGTTAGTGTCCTCTTTTATTTCACTGAGCAGTGGTTTGTAGTTCTCCTTGAAGAGGTCCTTTACATCCTTTGTAAGTTGGATTCCTAGTCATTTTATTCTCTTTGAAGCAATTGTGAATGGAAGTTCATTCATGATTTGGCTCTCTGTTTGTCTCTTACTGGTGTATAAGAATGCTTGTGACTTTTGCACATTGATTTTGTATCCTGAGACTTTGCTGAAGTTGCTTATCAGCTTAAGGAGATTTTGGACTGAGACAGTGGGGTTTTCTAAATATACAATCATGTCATCTGCAAACAGGGACAATTTGACTTCTTCTTTTCCTAATTGGATACCCTTTATTTCTTTCTCTTGCCTGATTGCCCTAGACAGAACTTCCAGGACTATGTTGAATAGGAGTGGTGAGAGAGGGCATCCCTGTCTTGTGCCAGTTTTCAAAGGGAATTTTTCCAGTTTTTGCCCATTCAGCATGATATTGGCTGTGGGTTTGTCATAAATAGCTCTTATTATTTTGAGGTATGTTCCATCAATGCCGAATTTATTGAGCGTTTTTAGCATGAAGGGCTGTTGAATTTTGTCAAAAGCCTTTTCTGCATCTATTGAGATAATCATGTGGTTCTTGTCTTTGGTTCTGTTTATATGCTGGATTATGTTGATTGATTTGCGAATGTTGAACCAGCCTTGCATCCCAGGGATGAAGCCCACTTGATCGTGGTGGATAAGGACTCCCTATTTAATAAATGGTGCTGGGAAAATTGGCTAGCCATAAGTAGAAAGCTGAAACTGGATCCTTTCCTTACTCCTTATACAAAAATTAATTCAAGATGGATTGAATACTTAAATGTTAGACCTAAATCCATAAAAACCCTAGAAGAAAACCTAGGCAATACCATTCAGGAAATAGGCATGGGCAAGGACTTCATGTCTAAAACACCAAAAGCAATGGCAACAAAAGCCAGAATTGACAAATGGGATCTTAATAAACTAAAGAACTTGTGCACAACAAAAGAAACTACCATCAGAGTGAACAGGCAGCCTACAGAATGAGAGAAAATTTTTGCAATCTACCCATCTGACAAAGGGCTAATATCCAGAATCTACAAGGAACTTGTAAACAAATTTACAAGAAAAAAACAAACAACCCCATCAAAAAGTGGGCAAAGGATATGAACAGATATTTCTCAAAAGAAGACATTCATACAGTCAACAGACACATGAAAAAATGCTCATCATCACTGGCCATCAGAGAAATGCAAATCAAAACCACAATGAGATACCATCTCACACCAGTTAGAATGGCAATCATTCAAAAGTCAGGAAACAACAGGTGCTGGAGAGGGTGTGGAGAAATAGGAACACTTTTACACTGTTGGTGGGATTGTAAACTAGTTCAACCATTACGGAAAACAGTATGGCGATTCCTCAAGGATCTAGATCTAGATGTACCATATGACCCAGCCATCCCACTACTGGGTATATACCCAAAGGATTATAAATCATGCTGCTATAAAGACACATGCACACGTATGTTTATTGCGGCACTATTCACAATAGCAAAGTCTTGGAATCAACCCAAATGTCCATCTGTGACAGACTGGATTAAGAAAATGTGGCACATATACACTATGGAATATTATGCAGCCATAAAAAAGGATGAGTTTGCGTCCTTTGTAGGGACATGGATGCAGCTGGAAACCATCATTCTGAGCAAACTATCACAAGAACAGAAAACCAAACACCGCATGTTCTCACTCATAGGTGGGAACTGAACAATGACATCACTTGGACTCGGGAAGGGGAACATCACACATCAGGGCCTATCATGGGGGGGGAGGGGGAAGGATTGCATTGGGAGTTATACCTGATATAAATGACGAATTGATGGGTGCTGACGAGTTGATGGGTGCAGCACACCAACATGGCACAAGTATACATATGCAACAAACCTGCACGTTATGCACATGTACCCTAGAACTTAAAGTATAACAATAAAAAAATAAATAAATAAACAAACAAAAAAATAAAATGAGTACCTTCATTTTTCCATCATACCTAGCATTAATAAAAATCCAGGTTTAGCCAAAATAATGTTGGCACATTTGTTCATTCAGAAACTATTTTTGCCACATGTATTTTTAAAATCACACCAAAAACTCAGATTACTACAAATTAAACATGCCCAGATTTCCTGATTCGTCAAAAAGAAATAGGTAGCTACTGAAATTTTATGGCACCTAAGTATATTACAGTTCCAAACTCCTGCAAGCACATGAAAACATGTCAAAGGTTACTATTAATAACTTCAGGCTACATGCAATCCCCAAAAAGATCAATTTTAGAGAGTCAACGTGTAGGTATACAACTAAAGATACCAAATGAAAGGTAACATTTGCTGGGTGTTTTGTATGGACCAAAAACAGTACTAAATGCTTTATATGTACTACCTAATAAAACTTGTCAGTTCTAAGAAATAAGTAAAAGATTAGTACCATTTTACAGATGAGGAATTATTTAAGAGTACAGGACCAAGATAATACACCTGGTAAGTGGCAGAACTAGGCTCTGAACACAGATCTGTTAGACTCTAAAGACTGCACCCTTAACTACAAGGTAATGAGGTTTACTCCAAAAGAGCTACCTTTTTCCCCAACTTAAGAAGCAGGAGGAGCTCTGAGAATACAGGTGATGCACTGAGGCCATGACAGCTGAGCTGCCCACCAAGAAAGGAGTAGAACTGGATAAGAGGTCTTACTAATGAAGGCCTATTAACTAAGGATATATTTCAATGGCACAGACTTTTCATATCAAGAGGAGGTATAAGAACCACAGGGAAGCTGAAGGATAACAAAACCCTGAAAGAACAAGTGACTCCACAGGTGGACTCAATGCTGGTCCACATAATCAGGACTGTGCCAGGACAACGGCAACACAGAACAATGTTCCACCATTTAATGTCAACTACTTCAACTTTTATCAAAAGTCTGACTGAAGTCCATCAATTACTCCTCCAGGTATTCGAAATTCTGTCCTTATGTCAGTAAGATCACTAGAAAACTTGACCACTTCCTGAGCTGTGTTAGCTTAATCCTGGCAGAATGTTTCTCTTTGGTTTTATTTTAAAGCTATGTCCAGTTGCTGTCATCTTTTCGGCTACTATGTTGATCCCCACAATTCTTGGCATCGTTCCCCATCCAGTCATCAAAATCAGAAACCTGGGTCAAATCCCTCTTCTCAGATTTGGTCAGTCCTAAAATCTTAGCTTGTATATCCTAAACATCTCAAATCCACTTCTCTCCACTCATATCTCCAATATTTAATCTAGGCCTCCCTCATCCTTGCCTCTTTTCCCTAAATGGCCAGCTGCCCTGCCTTCAGCGGTTCCTTCTCTAGTGTATTCTCCATACTGAGACCAAATCTAATGTATTAAAATGCAAATTTAATATGCCAACCACTTGGCTAAAATCTAAATAAGTTCAAATTGTCCATAATTCTCAGACTTTTCCCTTGATATTTGGGACTTACATTCAATTACCTATCACTTTGCAGAATGACATCTCACTTTCTTCTGTACAAGGGGAATCAGAATACAGTCAGGCAATAAAGTACTTCCCAGCTCTGCCCTTGTGTCCACCACTCTCATGGCCCCTCTAGGCCATGCAAGATCACCTCCCTCTCCCCCTTGAACTGCCTGTGGATTACTTCATGGAATATTCTAGAACTGCAGTAGTAAGGAGACTAAGGAAGGACAGAAACATGACTCCAGCAAACTGACCCAGGCTCAGTTACTAGCATACCTAGCTGACCTAAGCTGTGGTTATGCAGCTCACAAGAGGGAGGCAGAAGACAAAGCCCAAAGCACAACGGAAGATGGGCTTCCTCCATGAACCAAAGGAAGGGCTTAATAAAATAGCTTGTCTTTGACCGGAGGGATAGAAATAGGGCAAGTATTGGTAATAAAGTCAGAGAATATAAAGATCAGAGTCAGAGACTGGGAATGAACAGCAAAAGCCTGAAAAATCCAAAAGTAATGATTAAAATGTATGCTAACGATTATTGAGAAAACATATAAATCATACATATAAATAACACATATCTATGAACAATACACATTTAAAATACACCCAGACCATATGAAATAAACTACACTCTATGCAGCATTCAGAACTTATATTACCTTAATGCTAAAAAAAAATGGCAAACTCATTTTTGTTTTCTCTTTTCTCTCTACCTCTCTTTCATCCTATCTTCAGTTTAGTTCGCCAGGGCTTACATCTGAGATGGTGATACTCAACTCTACATATTTTTCATCACCTTTTCATGACTCTTCTCTATTCACATTCCCTGCACATCTCAACCAGGAATATCTGCAAGTTTTTTTTTTTTTCAGCACAGTATCTCAAAGGCCAAAGTGCTTACTTAAAAGGAGAAGAGTATCCTCAGCAAATACAATATTTGATCTCCCCCCATTAACTCAAGCTCACCCCAGTGTTTGACTTTTGGTTTTGCTAACATTTCCAAATCTGTCTACCACTAGTCATTGTGATATCATCTACGTATCATAAAACCCACATTCTGCCAATGTTTAGTAAGCAAAACATATTTGATGGAAAAATAAAAACACACAAGAATTAGGAAATGGCAAGAAAGAAGACTATGATGATAAAATGACTACACTTTCCAAATTTCTTAACCACTGGTAGTAATTTAGATGATATGAATAAAATATTAAGACTATTGATTATACTATTATCGTTTTTTATAATCAGAAGAGTTTCTGTAGGTAAATTTGTGTTAGCCATAAATGGCTACATAAGGAAGATACACAGCATTCAGCCCTATCATTGATCCTTTTAAGACAATCAGCAATCGTAAACATTAAAAGAAATATACAAGTTATGATTCAAGAAAGGAAGATACATTTCCTACCAACTATGTGTTATTACATAATTATTTAATTTTCTGTATCTTTTTGCAGAAGAGTATCATCTAAATTTTGCAGATAGGGGCACAAAGAGGCTAAAGAGTTTAAATAATCTACCACAAATCACACAGCTGGTAAGTAGCATTGCCAGAATTGTAGCCTAAATCAGACTTCAAAACTCATGTTTTTCCCATTATGATTCTCTTTTTTTTTTAGTAGAAATTACATCAAACAATGGCTAAAGAGTTAATTTCCCACATGGCAGATTAGTGGGTCATTCAAAATAGAGTTTGACATTTAGAGGACATTCCTCACTGAACAGCAACATTATGGTAGCACATATTTCAGATCTAAACTTTTAGGCAGGACTCCTTTAACCACTGTCCCACCCAGCCAATTTCCTGTCCTATCAGTACTGCTAATTCTAAACATAAACCACTCGAGGAATTTTAACACACTTGCCAAAGAAACCAAAGGCAGGCTTACAAATTGGTAGTTTACTTTTATGTGTACACTACCCTCTGCTGGCTGGAGCATAGTAACCCTTCTTTGGAGTACTTCCTGATGTGAACTGAAATAGCTTACAGCACAGCAGACTATGCATCTGCCAGGAGCACCCTGTTGTGATAGCTGTTTGTGAGTCCTGGATTGCTGTAAACATCGAGTCCCACAGTCCCAACATGACCAGGCTGGCCTTTTCCTCAGGGAATGTCAGCATTTATTCACACCATTTCATTTTTAAAGAATGATGGAGAAATAGACGACTACATATTCACCTCAGCGATTCTAACGTGTAACACTGTCTCAGTGTCCAACCTAAAATTCCAAATTACTCTCTAGAACAAGAAAGAAAAAGTATATAAACGTGACCTTATTCAAGTCAATCTTTACGTTTACAACCATACATCAAAAATACTGCATTAAAAAGAAAAAAAGATGCTAAAAGTATTTCAGCCACTTGTAATAAATTTTAATCTAATGGGGAATTCATTCTCAAGAAAATAAATCAAGCTGTATGTTCTGTAGTCATATTTGAAACTGATGCTTTAAACGCAACTCATGACCCTCTGGATTATACCGTGAGAATGTATATATAAAAAAGGGTTTTTCAAACTGACCATCATAAACTGCTCAGACTTCCAAGATACGAAAGATTCTTCATTGAGAATTCCACTTAGATAAAACTATCCTCCTAATTACTGCCTTCTCCCAGGAATTTGCTATTCTCTTTTATCACCTCCTCCTTAAATAAAGGGAAGGTGTTATAATTTTCCACAACATGTCAATTCAGCTGCTTTATTGGTTTGCTTCTCATGAGAAATGAGGCTTAGGAATCATAGGATTAAAATGTTTTTGTCCTACTGATTTTTGAAGAGTAATATCAGGGTAATGATAAAATTCAATGTATTTTCTAACAGAAAACTTTTAGCTAGCCATAACTATCTGTTCGTACTCTTCCTTCAAATGGATGATTTAAATACCACTGATATGATTGTTTTTATACTAGAATGGCCCAGAGTAATCACTTAAAAGTTACTACTCTTTCCATAAATATTTATTGCATGGTGAGCAAAAGAGTCAAGGTCTGTGAATTCACAGAGCTTGTATAGTGGTGGGAGAGACAGACATTAAACAATATACATCCAGGCATATACTTACAAACCGTGATTAAACACTGGGAAGAAAAGAGTGCAGTAAGAATAAAAGGAAACACCTATTCAGAAGGGGTGAAGGGAGAGGACAAGAAAGGCTTCTCTAAGGAAGTGAAATTTATCTGAGACCTAAAGGATGAATTAAATTTACTCACATGAAAAGAGGGGAAGAAAACATTCTAGGAAGAGGAAATGCAGTGTGTGTGAGAAGACTCTGAGACTAACAGGAGGTAAATCCATTCTGGGACCTGAAAGAAGACGACCAGGGTGGATAACAACTGGCAAGCAAAAGGGAAGGTGGCACAAGATGAGACTGGACAGGTCAGAGGCAGATCAGGCTGACATAAAGGTTATGTAAAGGATTCTGAATTTTATTCTAAATTCCACAGAAAGCCACTGATGAGATTTAAGCAGAGAAATTTCCTTATCTATTTATATTCTGAAAGGTGTTCTGGCCACCATGTAGGACATGGAATGGAGGAAGAAACTGCAGAAGCAGAAAAATCAGTAGAAGATTATTACAGCAGCCTAAGAAAGCAGCACTGCACCATGGTCCTGGGAGCAGGGGTGGGGAATAAAAACATACAAGAAAGCAATCATCCGCTCAGTTGTCCCAAGCCAGATTTCTGAAATATCACCCTTAGCTCATCTCCCTCATCCCTAGCTCATCTCCCTCACCCCAATTATCCAATTAGTCACCGAGTCCTGCCACATCTACCTCCCCGCAAAATTCTCAATTCCACCATGCCCTCTACAATCTCTATTCTAGCTTCCTTGGTTCATAGCCTCATCATCTTTGCCTGACTATACCAGGAACCTCCTCAGTGGTATCACAGGTATCCTTCCACAGCTCAAATTTACTAACATAGTGAAGCTCGGAGGCCCTTCACAGAACACAGAGCTTCTGCCACTCTGCAAACATCCCTCATGGGCTTGCCCTTTTACCAACAGGATAAACTTGAAACTCTACGGCAGTAAGGTCCCTCAACACTGGGCTTCCCTCTTTTAGTCTTCCAGGTTATCTCCAGCTGTTCCTCCCACACTGCTCAGTATTTCCAGCTCTGCTGAAGTCCAGAGTTCCCCACATGTACCACAATGCCTCTCATTCTGTACCTTGCTTAAATTTTTGGCTTTCCAACCAAATTCCCCACCTCTCTTGCCTCAAAAGCACCGTCTCCTTAGGTAGGTGCTTTTCTATGTTCACACAACACCTCTCACAGATCACTACAGAACACAAGATGCTGTGTTGGAATATGGTTTGAGTGGCCATTTCTCCTAATGTGCAAGTTTTCTAAGGATAAGAAGCCTTAGTCTGTTCAGCCCCAAGACCTGACACAAATGGTCTCATAAACACATGTCGTGTGATGAAAACTATGGCCTTCCTCTCAAGGAAGAGGTAATTAAGTAAGAGAAATAAAGTGTACAAAAATAGGAAAAGTACATGAATGCAAAAATTGTTAAGCGAATGGCTTTTTTTCCTATTTGTCATAGTACCTTTTCTAAAAGTTCACCTGTCCTCAATTCTTACATTAGTATCTGCCTATTTACTCTCAGGAAAAAAAAAAAAAAAGTGCATCCTTCTTTACAGAGCAAACAGCAGTTATCAGATATGAATTTCCTCATCATCCTCCTTGCCCCAACCACCATGCCCATCCTCTACTACAAACTGGCTCCTACTCACCTCATTGTGAAGTCTCATCTCCTGCACCAGTCCCTATCAATATAATGATAAAGACAAAATTCTCTCCTGGTGTCCCTTCATTGCCAAGAGTTAATTTAATAGAATTCCTGAAACTTCAGTTAAAATATCTAACGATGATCATTAAATTATAAAATCACTATTCTTTAAAAATACGATACGTCCACTTTCTAGAGAGAGCTCCATAGTCATTCAGCAGAAAACCAAATGGCTTCTATTTTAATTGTAGGTCAAGTTTAAGCTGTCCTTTTACTCACTGACAGTTCCTGATAATGAGATAATGATTTCTTCTACCTCACTAGTATTAACCTTAAGTCATTTATAGTCTCAAAGTGACAGTAGTTTACACAAAACAGCAGTTTCATTGCAAATGCTTGAATACAAATGGCTTATGAAATTTATTCTATGATAAGTGAAAACCAGTGATGCTGTCACCATAGTGAAAGCCACCAAACTGGTAGTGTTTATCTGCTTTTGTGGGGAAAACCTTTTTAGATTCATGGAACCAGTTAAAGCTACGATATACATTCTTAAGTAAGGTGTGAGGAAGAAGGCAAAGAGATGGAAGAGAAAAACAATGGGTCGGTTTATTTTCTTGTAATCAGCAGAGACTGAAATGAAATTTAAATGACAGTGCTGAATATAATGGGGCTCAGTTCAGCTTCAGGGTAATTACCCATGTCCGGCTTTTGTTTAAAAATCCTGCTCTCCTTATCAAAGCTTCCCACTGTTCTACATCTGGTACTGGACAGTAGCTATAGAAACCACTTGTGCTAAAGTTATACAACTATAAACAGCACTAGGCCATTTCCAAACCAAGGACAAGCAGGTCAAAAGTCTGGCATCCAATACTATCAAGAGAAACCTCTAGCATTATTCTTAATGAGAACAAGGTACCACTGGAAATCTTCATCCTTGAATTAGGTATTTACATATAATCTATACTTTTTAAAAATTTCACTACATGTTACCTAAAATCTACAAAAATATTTTAATACGTATCAAAATCTTCGTATCTAGAGTGTTCAAAATGAGTGACAACCATTAAACTTTGACAGCTGGCACTCAATACGTAATTTCTTAATAATTATAAAAAAAGCATTGGGGATATTAGTCCTTACCATGACAACACAGAAGTATTAACACTTTCTACATGCTATCTGCTAGAATCTATACTTTATAAAATTCAAAACTTTATCTCAAATGATAAAAGAATACAAAGTCAACACACTAGATAAACATTTAATGACCGCTTATTAGTTACTGTATCTAATATTTCATTAAAACTAAAAATCTTGTTACACCTTCTTGAGCAGCAGACCAAAACATGTGCAGGCATGCACATATATATGCTGTCACTTTAATGTAGATTATTCCTCTCCTAGGTGAGTTTTTTAAATTTCCATAATCCATTAAAATAAAAATTAATAAAAACGAATATGCATTTATACAAAGATCAAAACCAAGCAAAACTATATTGCTTAGGGATGAATTCAATAGTGGCAATATTACAAAAGAAAAGCAAGATAATGATTACCATAAAAGTCAGAATAGTGGTTACACTGCAGAGGGAGGTATTTATGATTAACAATGGCCACAAAAGGGGGGTTCTTCTGGAGTGCTGCATTATTCTATAACCTTGACCTTGGTGGCAGGTACATGGACATTCACTTTATAAGTACTAAATTGTACATTATGTAAAAAATACACATTAAAAATCTCAGGGTTAGATTCTTAGAAGATCATAAAGTGGAAAGAGGACGTAAGTTTACATGTGAATTTGAAAAACACCAGAAAGATAATTCTAAGTTAAATAACCATATGATAAATAAGAAAAATATAAAAATATACAATGAGGAAAAATACAAAAATATACATGAGAAACTTCCCATTTCTCTAAATCATTCATACCTTGGAATCCCTGAGTTATATTTATATTTTCAACTGACCTATGCCAAAGATTCTTTTAACACTAGTACTTTAAAAACTGTTTTACTGGCATAGTTTAAAAACATGCTGGAACCAAAAAGACATACGTTCTCTCAGTCTTCAGAGAACTGCTTATTTCTGCAAATAAAATAGTCTTTCTAAACAGAACCATAAGATGCAGGATCCAGATATCTTAAATGCCTGCTTTCCTGGAGCTAGTGGGGAAGAGAGGTTTGCTTTTTCATGGTTTATCAGAAACAATAGTTTAAAACTATTATGATAGCATTAACTTAACAAAAAACCCCGTTTAACAAAATCATTTTATTTGCATAAGTATACAAGAAAAATGATCTTCCACGATGTAAACTCAAGAAAAAGTACCACCAACAGCAAAAGAAAATTCATTTGGAACTAAGTGGACCAAATGAACCTGAAAACTGAATTCAGGCAGCATGATACATAGCATCACCAGGCTGCTGTCTGCTTCTCCGAGTCTTTTTTAAGCACCTCAAGTTAAGTCGTAATTTATAAATAATGCAAATTGGTTCCCTTCTGACTTGCTATGCAAAATAATTTTTAAAAAGACTCTCTCTTTCTCTCAGATACACACACATACTCTGATGGTGGTAAGTACTGGATTGTATGAAGACCTAGACTGAGTTTATGTCCAGTATGTCTTTAGTGTCACCATGCTTGTTTTTCTCACCAATAAATGAGGTTATTACCTTTATCTATCTTACCCTTTGTTTTAAATGCTTCATATCTAATCTCTAATCTTTTATACTTCTAATCAAAAGGGAACCCACAGTTTTGGGAAGAGATAGGCAAAAATTACAAAATATTTCAGAAGGAAAAGTCAATCAGAAGAGATACACTGTAATTCAAATAGCTGCAAAAGAAAAACACAACTAACAACATTAATCCTGAGAAAGGATAATGTGTAAAGAAAATAGGCATCAGCATTATGCCAGCAAAACACCAGAGTTTATGATCAGTAACACTATTATAATTCTAATATGTAAACTATTTATCATAAAGACTAATTTCTTCCACTTCAAGCCATCTATAAGTCATTTTCTGAAGTGACCTCAGTGTCTATTATCTCCTTTGTTTAAAAAAATACTGTTATAAAGCTAATGGTTCTCTTGTCCTTCATAGCTTCAAAATCTTTCAGTCCTTTAGTTAAAACCCTCAGTTTTGGCGACACTCCATTCTGATTAATGCATTCATCAGCTTCATGTTACTGGACTCTTTCATTCAATCCAAAATAAAAAATTACATAAACTGTCATCAGCTGCCACTGTGACCTTCCAGTATTCCTCTTTTAAATAATCTAAACTATATGATGTAGCTATACTAAACTATATGATGTAGCTATACAAAAAAAGACAACTGATTTATACATTATAACTTCAGTCTAAATTAATAGCCATATAATATCTTGAATTAAACGTACCCAAACTTCAATACTTCTCAAACCACTAGGAATATAAGGTAGCGTGTCAGGTAAATAAACCACAAAATAAATAGGGCACATGATGGCCCACTTAATGTAATGGTAATCTAAACTAATTTTTTATATTTAATCATTTTACATTTAATCATGTATGTCTTTTTATATTTAATCATTTTATATTTAATCATTTAATTATATTTAATTTTTTTATATTTAATCATTTACATTTAATCATGACAGAGTAGACTATAAAAGTTGCATGAATTTTTAAAAAAGATTTCAAGGAAACCTTGAAAAGGCAACCCTGGATACTCTTTTCATCTGTTCAAGTAGATTCTATGGAGAAGGTTGAGAGAGTATTGTTTCAGGTGACCGTCATTGAAAATGTGACTATTACACCTCAGTCTGTTGTGGACAACTCTGGAGATCAGCATTTGTATTCTATATATTTCATATAAGAAAAATGTTTTATAGAAGTAACCACTGTGACTACAACCACATATAGCAGCATCAACTACATGTTGTGTTAAGTGGGACAGCAAGATCTAGTAAAACAAACCGCCGGGCGTGGTGGCTCACGCCTGTAATCCTAGCATTTTTGGGAGGCCGAGGCTGGCGGATCACGAGGTCAGGACATCGAGACCATCCTGGCTAACAGGGTGAAACCTGGTCTCTACTAAAAATACAGAAACAAAATCTGCCAGGCGTGGTGGCGGGCACCTGTAGTCCCGGCTACTTGGGAGGCTGCGGCAGGAGAGTGGCGTGAACCCGGGAGGCGTACCTTGCAGTGAGCCGAGACCAAGCCCCTGCACTCCAACCTGGGCAAAAGAGCAAGATTCCGTCTCAAAAAAAAACCACACATTCCGCCATGGCCCCAAAAGTAACACTAGCTATACAGCAGGACAAAGAAAGACTATCTTTAAAAACAAACTAGTAATATGTCACTCAAGAATATTTACCTTTTAGAGCCAGGCACAATGGCTCATGCCTGTAATCCCAGCACTTTGGGAGGCTGAGGTGGGCGGATCACGAGGTTAGGAGATCGAGACCATCCTGGCCAACATGGTGAAACCCTGTTTCAACTAAAAATACAAAAATTAGCTGGGCATGGTGGCGCACGCCTGCAGTCCCAGCTACTTGGGAGGCTGAGGCAGGAGAATCGCTCAAACCCGGAAGGTGGAGGTTGCAGTGAGCCAAGACTGCGCCACTGCACTCCAGCCTGGCAACAGAGTGAGACTCCATCTCAAAAAATAAAAATAAAAATAAAAAATAAAAAGAATATTTACCTTTTAATCTTGGCATATTCCAAACGTAGAAATATGCTTCAGTAGAGAGGCAACAAGATGTAGAAAAAAGGACACAGAATTTCAAGTACAAAGAGGAGTTTTGGTCTCAACTCTGCCACTTAACTATTTAAGCAAACTGGGATAGTCCCAGGCTACTCTTTCTCATTTCTAAAATGGTTACATTAATAAAGTCAAGTGGATAGGGAAGTTTTGTAAACAACAATGCATTATAAAAGTGTTACTCATCATTCACTTGGCTTTCAGAATATATCAACAAGGAATAATGAAAAAACCTGGCCCTTCTTATCAGGCAATTTCAAAATTTTAATACAGTTGTCAATAATTTTCTTCTTTACTACTTATGTGCCATAAGCCAGTCTGAAAGGTATGGCCAATAATATAAAACTTCAAAATTTTATAAATTATCAATATTCCTTAGACAATTTTTGTTGTAACTTACACTTACACTTTTAAAAGAGGAATAGGGAGAATACTTTATAACAACATACCAAGCGGGCCAAAAGTTATACTTAAGTTAAACCTAACAAGTGACAAATCAAAAATGAAGAGACACAGTATACAAAACTGTAAAAATCTAAAACTAATAGTCTTCTTCCATTGCCAAAATCAACAATGCTGAACAAGCCCAAGAATAATTTGTTAGACGTGTGTGAGAACTGTTTGACAATTTTATGTCACCACTTACATTATAAAGGACTGAGATCTTGCTGCAATTATATACACTTCTCTCCACACAAACAAAAGGTAGAAATGAAGTAATTAATTAAAAACCAAACATGATTAATTTAACATGACAAAGTATTTTCGGTTACAATAAACATCATACTAGTAAAAATTCACTAGTTAAATTTGATCTTATATAGGGAAGACCATTTCAAAAAATTACTTGAGGCTTTTCCTTGTTTTTTTTTTTTTTTTAATCAATTTGAAAAGAAGAAAGTAAAATGATAAAAAGAAAACCCAACAAAAATAAGCATTGCCTTTACAGATTTAAAAATACCAAAGGTGAGTACCCTCATTTATCATTTTAACATAGGACAAAAATCCTCAAAAGCCCAGTTTTCCTTGAGTCTCAAATAAATTTGCTTAGGGAAATATTATAAATCTGAGAAAAAATATCAAACTTTCTTAAACAAATAGAGCTCAGCAGAAAGCAAGCATAAAAATTAGTCCACAATGGATCTTAATTTTTAAATTTTCCCATTAAAATAGAATGGCTGATTTATTATGCAGCTCCATGAATTATTAAAGAGTCTTCACAGCTTCGTCCTCCTAATTCTTTGGAATACTATTTATGTAGGCCACACAATAAAGAATGCTAATGCCATTTACTTTTCTTTCTAATATCACGACTTAAAACTGTAAAATCTACAGGTAATGCTTGCTTTTTACATGTATTACTCATGTGCCTGGCATGTAAATGTTAGGTACTACTATATTACTAACTCGAATGATTCTGTTAAATGCTATGATTTCTAAGAGCTGTAATGTTACCATCTGAATTATCAAAATGCCTTACTTCCTTTAAAATACCAAAAGACAAACATATACATGAGAAGTAAGTGACTAGGAGAGGAGAAAAAAAGCATCCTCTAACATACAACAGACTCCTCTTATTCAATGTGATGGACATTGGTAATCCTTAGTGTAATGGAATGAATATTCTGTTCTACCCTAAAATTCATATGTTTTGAGTCCCTAACCCTCAAGATGACTGTATTTGAAGGCAGGGCCTTTAAGGAGGTAATTACACATAAATGAAATCTTAAAGGTGGGGCCTTAATCCAATAGGACTCTCATTCTTTTAATAAGAGGAAGACAGACAGATGAGACTGGAGGATGGCTTGAGCCCTGGAGTTTGAGGTTACAGTAAGGTATAATAGTGCCACTGTATTCTAGTCTGGGTGATGGAGTGAGACACTGTCTAAATCCAAAACAAAAAGAAAAGGAAGAGACACCGGAAGTGCAGATGCACAAAGGAAAGGACTTGTGAGAACAGCGAGACAGTGAACACCTGCAAGAAGCTAAGTCTGCTGACACCTTAATCTTGAAATTCCAGCCTCCAGAACTGTGAGAAAATAAATTTCTGTTAAGTCGCCCAGTCTGTGGTATTTGGTTATGGCAGCCCAAGCACACTAATACAATTAGCTTATTGGATAAAATAAAAGCAGGAAGAAATTAAAATGCTTTGTAAACATATTAAACTTATTTTAACTTAAAAAACAATATTCATTTGTATATATTCATACAGAATCAAGACCTATAAAGAATTCTAGTTTTGGCTTCTATAAAATGATGCAAGAGCTTACAAAGCAATCTGGGTGCAAAAACCTAGATTGCAGTTACTTTTTTCAAAGTCATTCCCAGTTCAAGTCTTCTTTTTTTTTAGCAACTCACTTTGTTCTTTCTAAAGCATTAACTCAGTTTTTATAGAAATTACAACTGTATTCTTACACAAATATTTCACTGGTCTAACTAGTATTTAAGTAGATTACATAATTACCGTAACAAATATAATTGGCATAAACAGCTCTGAGAATACCACAATAGACTCGTTAAACAAATAAATCAGCTGATAGAAGCAGAAGTACTGTATATAAATATAGTAGAGATCAAGCAACTCACCAGCTGAAAGTATTCAACATACAACATATTATTGCATCAGGCAGCGTGGTTTTTATTTTGCTGCTGTTGTTTGTTTGTTTTGAGACAGAGTCTCGCTCTGTCTCCAGGCTGGAGTGCAGTGACGCAATCTCGGCTCACTGCAACCTCCACCTCCCGGGTTCAAGCGATTCTCCTGCCTCAGCCTCCCGAGTCACTGGGACTACAGGTGTGTGCCACCATGCCCAGCTAATTTTTGTATTTTTAGTAGAGACAGGGTTTCACTATGTTGGCCAGGCTGGTCTCGTACTCCTGGCCTCGTGATCCGCCCACCTCGGCCTCCCAAAGTACTGGGATTACAGATGAGAGCCACCGCCCCCGGCCCAGGCAGTGTGTTTTAGAGAAGGAATGGCCAGTATTGGTTAATCAACGGGGTTTGAAACGGACATTAGATAAGAGGGCTTCTACTGTATACCCAAATAAATGTTACTCATTTAAAATTTTCATTCTGGAAGGCTGTAATGACGCCAAACAATTTGGAAACTATTTATAGAATTTCTGAATCTGTAATGTTTTAAATGTTTAATGGTTTAATGGCAAATCATCATCCTCGAAATAGAATTTGATTTCCAAAAACAACTTTAAATCATTAGTCTGGTATAAAATAAGAGCAGCAAAGTCCAGTAAAATCATTTTAAGAAAAGCAAAGTGTTACTATAAAACAAAATAATTGATTAATAATAAAAAAAAACTTCTTTAAAGGCAAATCTTAAAGGTAAGTTTCAAGAATATGCTGAAAAATTATGACAGAAATAGAATGAGTACAAAGATTCCACTCCAAGGATGTCATTTGAATATAAACTTCTAGTATTTTTGTTTTAAAAATGACTGCCATACATTTTCATTTTAATTACACCACATATATCTATACATCCATATGTTTATATGTAGGTACACAGATACCTATATATACATATAGTAGATACCAATCAACTACTTATATAGATGTATAGGTTAGCTTTCTGAAATGCCCTGATATTGGAGCCTGATTACAGAAGACAGTTTATGTCACAATGAAAATTCTGAACGTTTTTCAGTAATAAAAAAATATTTTGCATAAGGTAGTGACATAATGAATGCAGTGTTTTAGGAAGATTCATTTAACATATAAACTACAGGTATGAAGGAGATCATTTAGGAGACTGTGAACATAAACCAGGTGTATGGTAATAACGGTCTAAATTAGAGATAGCAAATGGAAATAAAAAGGATGAAAACAATGATATAAAATAATATATGCAAAAGGCACCATATAAATATTAGTTTTCATCACTATGAAATAATCCATAAGATAGAACTATATAAAAACAAGTCAAATGCAGGCTAGAGATGGGTATGAAAATCTTCAGGCTGGGGCAGTGGCTCACGCCTGTAATCCCAGCACTTTGGGAGGCCAAAGTAGGCAGATCAAGAGCTCAGGAGTTCAAGACCAGCCTGACCAAGATGGTGAAACCCTGTCTCTACTAAAAATACAAAAAAAAAAAAAAAATTAGCTAGGCATAGTGGCAGGCACCTGCAATCCCAGCTACTCAGGAGGCTACGGCAGGAGAATCGCTTGAAACCAGACGGTGGAGGATGCAGTGAGCCGACATTGCCTGGGTGAAAGAGGGAAACTCCGTCTCAAAAGAAAAAAAAAAAAAAGTAAGGAAGACTCTTCACAGTACCACCTTTCTTCTGTTTACCCTAAAGGTCCAAAGCAAGAACGGGGGTCATCCAAGTTTCCAGTGAAATTAAGAGAGTTGTCAATCGACAGAAGTACAGCCCAAAGAGCTTTTGTAGATTTAATTAAGCTCCATTATGAGGCACTATTCATGTCAACCCTCGTCTGGGCATGAAATAACAAACGTTTCATTCTTTCTTAAGCTTAAATGAATTTTGTATGTAAGAGAGAGAAAAGGAGACAGAGAATGTGTTGGGCCCCAACAAACTGGGGACATTTACTTTCTCTCTTTATTTATAAAGCAACATATTCTCTTCATTACAGTCTGCAATCAAGTAGGTTCTGCTTTTGGAGAAAAATGGTACCTAGGACATTGCTAATTAGATAAGTTGTCTAAGAATGCTGTTTTATAACTGAGTTAGCAACAAGGATGTCAAATAAAGCCTGAGAAGTGAGGGTCAACATCTATTTGAACTCTACTCAATGTCTATGTCTATATCCAACTCCTACCCTTCAATCCCAACTGGATGCCACAAATCTCTTCAACTTCTGCCTCTTGCTAAATTCATCTGTAATTTTTAAAATATCATGGAATAACATTTCCAAACTCTATCACAGGAAAACGATATAGAAACGACTACTTTTGATTCTTTCAGAATTTATCCCAAAAATACTAAAGCAATTTACCTCAAATTTCTGCACCTTTTCCATTGTGATCAAGCGCCTTGATGTGTGACTGGAAAGCTTCTGCTCGCAGTTGCTAATGAGTTTCAGGCAAGGGTGCCAAGGCACCATCTCTTCAGTGTACCTGAAGGAAGAACAGCTGACTGTTAGGAACACTCACATGTGTGGCCCATGAAGAATCATGGGGATCGTCCAATGTAGTGTGAGATGTTCTTCACTATGTGCTCTTTTTCCCCACATATGCTAACTATCCACATGATCCAAAACTATCTATAAGCAAAGTAGCTTAATTTTATCATACACCAAAAATGCAGTTAAATTCTTTACCTGTAGAATAAGAAAGAAATATTGTAAGTATGTTTTGTTGAAGAACGCCAAATATTTAAACCACAAAAGTACAAGGTGATTCCACCCTACAGAACTCCGTAAGAGTAGACAAAAATACACTCAAGAACATCCCTTGACATTCACGAAAGACTGACCATCTGTAGATTTTTATAAATTCCCGAAGTGTATAATCCACTACAGCATATACTTTCCCCTCTAAAATGAAGTGCCCCCGCAAAATTTTAATAACATCTTGAGACCTCTATTACGTTTGTACATATAGAACCAAAGTTATTTGTAAAATTATTCAAATAAACTACAACTAAAATAAACGCTACAGATTACATCAGTCTTTTGGTCATATGAACCAGGAAATAAAACAAAAATATGCCAATGAGTGGTGGAGACTGCTGCTGTACAGCACATGTCCTACATGGATAAAGATGATGACAACGTCTAGAAAGCAGGACAGTCAATAGCAGGAATTCAGAATCTGGCATCTGACAGGTTAGCATAAATCTTGGCCAAAGAAATAGGTAACAGAGGTGGGAGAAACAGCTATGGAACAGAATGTGAAAGAACAGCAAGGGAGGGGACTCACTAGGCATGGGTACTTTCAAGAACACTGTGTTGCCAGGATTTATGTTTCCTTTGCAATTTTGTATGCCTTTTTGGATGGTGTCTGCACACATTTATTATACAGGTAATCTTAAAGGTCTGATTCAAAATAGCAAAGGCGCTGATTAGTTTTTCATGTAAAGGACCACAATCTCAGCTACCTATTTTAATGCATCAACACTGTTTTCCCCACCACTCTTTCCTGAACTTTTCAAGGTCCCACTGACCTTCAACGAGCTCTCCCTATTACCTCAATCATATGCTCAAACCCATCATCACCCACTTCCCAAGCATCATTCATAATGCACTTCACTTTATTATCAGTGGAAAGAATTATCTTGAAGTCATTCTCTGACTTCTTCCTAGAGCTTTCCAACAAGTAATGAGCACTTCAGATTTCACCTCATCTAGTAATTCTTTAATGTTCACTACATAGCCAGAAATGTTGTAGTTCTTATAACACTGACATCAAATTTTGAATCTTCATGTAATGCATTTATGACATGAAAGAATACATTCTTTTTTTTTCTTTTTCAGAGACAGGATCTTGCTCTGTTGCCCAGGATGGAGTACAGTAGAAAGAATATATTCTACACCATGGTTGAGACTAAAATAATAAGTGCTAACAGAAAGAAGATATAGCCTTAACCTTACACTTACAAACCGTAGGATCTACAGATGCTGGAAACAGTGTGTGTCAAACTAAGTAATACACTATTTTTTAAAGGAAAAAAATCTTTTACTTCCTGGTGGACTGACTTAAAGTATTTTTTATTAAAATGTCACTTAAATATGCACAAGCATAAATTCGATATAAATTCTTCAAGCTTATATCCCTAATATAACTATAAAACCCAAAAAGCAAATTTATCAATCCAATCCCAAAGTACAAAATCAATACAATTTTAATTAACATCTATGGCATGAATGATGCTAAACTGCTGAACTAAGTTGCTGCATTTGGTTTAACAGCAGAAAAACATATTTGCATGTTTCATATGATCTTTTTTGACTCAATCTTAATTCATTTTTAACAATTATTCTATTAATGAACCAATCAATTTAACAATATACTCCCAAAGTACCATACTAAAAAGATTAAAAATAGCAGTTAAAAAATTATTCAGCTGGGTGTGGTGGCTCATACCTGTAATCCTAGAGCTTTGGGAGGCCAAGGCGAGGGGGTCACCTGAGGTCAGGAGTTCGAGACCAGCCTGGTCAACATGGTGAAATCCCGTCTCTACTAAAAATACAAAATTAGCCAAGCATGATGGCACATGCCTGTAATCCCAGCTACTTGGGAGGCTGAAGCAGGAGAATCGCTCAAACCTGGGAGGTGGATGTTGTAGTGAGTCAAGATCACACCACTGCACTCTAGACTGGGCAACAAGAGCGAAACTCTGTCTCAAAATAAAATAAAATAAAATAAAATAGTTCACTGTATATTTACCAACATATTTCATTTCAGTGGAATGCTGGCAAATGGTTAAGTAGAAGGTATAAATCTGTATGTTGCCTGGGCCATTACAACAGTACCAAATCCTATATTAACTCCCCATTTTTATTAATATCCCCTTACAATCTGAGTTATCTATTTAAAAGCTAAATCATCCTTAATAGGTATATCCACAGAGACTGACAAGTGGTGCCAGAGGTGGTAATTGCTAATGTCTATGGGGTACTTCTCGGGGGTGAAGAAAATGTTCTGGAATTACCTAGTGGTGATGGTCGCACAACTTTGTGGATAAACTAAAACCATGAAGCTGTATACGTTAAGAGGGTGAGTTTCATGGTATGCAAATTCTATCTCAATTTTTTTTAAAAAAACAAAAATAATTGTGTACATAGGCCCCTAGATTTTCCACGAATCAATTTTGACTGTCACTCATTTTCCTGTGAATCTTAATGCTTCAACTACTTTCCAAATGTCACTAGAATTTCAGCTTCCATTTGAGAAACAGATTTTGCAAAGATTGAACATTTACTAAAAACAGCTTAAAAATCAGTTCTTCCAATGCAAATCAAAACCACAATGAGATACCATTACACACCAGTTAGAATGGCAATTATTAAAAAGTCAGGAAACAACAGGTGCTGGAGAAGATGTGGAAAAATAGGAACACTTTTACATTGTTGGTGGGACTGTAAACTAGTTCAACCATCGTGGAAAAGTGTGGCGATTCCTCAAGGATCTAGAACTAGAAATACCATTTGATCCAGCCATCCCATTACTGGAGATATACCCAAAGGATTATAAGTCATGCTGCTATAAAGACACACGCACACGTATGTTTACTGTGGCACCATTCACAATAGCAAAGACTTGGAATCAACCCAAATGTCCATCAGTGACAGACTGGATTAAGAAAATGTGGTACATATACACCATGGAATACTATGCAGCCATAAAAAAGGATGAGTTTGTGTCCTTTGTAGGGACATGGATGCAGCTGGAAACCATCATTCTCAGCAAACTATCATAAGAACAGAAAACCAAATACCGCATGTTCTCACTCATAGGTGGGAATTGAACAATGAGAACACTTGGACACAGGAAGGGGAACATCACACACCAGGTCCTATTGTAGGGAGGGGGGAGGTATAGCATTAGGAGATATACCTAATGTAAATGACGAGATAATGGGTGCAGGACACCAACATGGCACATGTATACATATGTAACAAACCTGCACGTTGCGCACATGTACCCTAGAACTTAAAGAAAAAAAAAAATCACTTCTTCCTCTTTCCTAAGAGATGAAAAACATGTTCACTTCACTGATTATAGGCACTGCAAAGTTCATCTTACTACAATCAAAATTTATCTCCAAGTCCTACTTTGGGGCACATTATTAGCTTCTCACCTTTTCAAAAATTTTTAATTAATGAATTAAAATTATATACATTTGGGGGGTACAATGTGCTATTTTAATATAAGTATGTCATCATGTCATCACTAACACTAGCAGCTGGATAAAGGTCATCTTTTACAAAGAAATACTATTTCTAATCACTTCAGGAGTTATCTGTGTACAATGAAATTAGATAGAGCTAAATGGATATACGGAGCCTGGGCAAGCAGCTACACTCACTCAGTAGCACACTGAGTCCTATGACATCAAACATACCTGGATTGTATGTGTACACACTGGATTGACGCCCTGTACACATGATTGTAACACAGATAATCTGGGTCATTTGCAAGTAGTCAAAATTGTAAATAATAAACTCACAAATACCAACAGTCTACAGTAATTTTACGTGTTAAGTCTCTGTAAGCAGTAAAAACAAGCTACTATGAGAGCGCAGAGGAAGGACTGATGAATTCTGCTGAGAAGTATCTGAGAAAGTGTCACAGAAGTGTTGACAATTAAGCCAGGCCTAGAAAAATGACTAGAATTTTACCAGTTGAGGAAAGAAGAAAGGGCATCTCAAACAGTAGGGTCAGAATAAACAAAGGTGAAAGGACATAAAATGCACAGAGTATCTTGATGCTGGCAAAAAGTCTGATATACTGGAGTAGGGAGAGTCTAGACTAGAAGGAAAAAGAACAGCAGAAGTTTCTGAGTAGCAGTTTCTTTACTGCAATTTAAATTGTCAAACAGTGAGAAAATCCTTTTCAATCATCAGCTCTCACAATTTTTCATATACAACTAAGGTTTTAGGCAGTATTTTGCTTTTATGTCTTATACTTTTCAATCAATCCTGGGTTAAAATAATACCTGAACTTGGTTATAATGTGTAACTTGAATCATATAACAGGGTTTGGCTGAGAGTAAATTAATTCAGTAATAGAACTAACAGCCTACATCCACCACACCAAAAATACAGAAGTCTTAAAATTAAACTATGCTAAGGTATAACTGTAAATTGAATTCCTTTTTATTCCTGGTCCAATATAAAGCTACATTTTCAATATAACATAGTTAAACTAATTCTAAACTGCTTAATTCGGAAGAATATTATTTCAAACTTTTACAGGTGACTTTAGACTCAAATTCATCTTGATACTGTGTTATTTTCAAAAGAGTAAAGAATTTTCAAAAGAGTAAAGACCTTCAATATGAAAACAGTTCATTTTTCTCGCATAAACGCAATACAAATTTAGTTCACTATTAATAATTAATAAGATCGCTTTAGGCTTAAAGAGAGAAGACACTATAGAGACGTAATAATGAACATCAGGGGATCTGAAAATAACTCTCCAGGGGCCAGAAACTCAGGGAAATAAATGCCACCATAGTCTTCCCATGTGTGTTAGCCCCATAACTAGAAGAAATCTATCCATTTATAAAACATTGATAAAACATCTAAGACAAAAAACAAAAAAAAAATCACTACAACATGTCTCCCTTTTCCCTTTCTGAAATATCACTTTGGTTATATGTATTTGGAAATCTTCCCTCATCTAAAATTACTAAAATAGAGAAGTCATTAAAGAAATATCCAGTGGCCACTTTTTAAAGTCTTTAGAAATACATTCAGTTTAAAGAACCTCCAATATTATTTTTTATAAAGGAATAAAAGAACTCCAAAATAAATTCTTAACCACATATGATTTCAATTATAATTAAATAATAAACTACAAAACAGTGAACAGTCAGATATGCTAAAAAGGAAGGAATTACATAAAAAACTACTGAGGATATTTCAAAAGGACAGAAGAGCCAGCTCAAAGAAACTCCCTCTGGTCAAATCTGTGACAATTTGAGCAACAAAATACTACTACTAATAAATTACAACCCAATGAATAAGACAGGAATCCATGACTCCATACCGCTATAAATAATTAATGAAGTAAATGGGGCAGAAAGAAAAGCTCTTTCTTATAGAATACCAACTTCCAAATGCAGAAGAAATTATGGAATAGAAGAATCACTTGGCAACCACCACAGCAGTGGCTGTCAACAATGGAGTCATCAATCTGAGTAGTGGTTTGATGAAAAACAAGATATTCGTGTCATCTTGTTATTTTCCCCATAAAATACAAATCAAAGAAGAAAATGATGAGTCAGAGAGGAGAAATCTGTCAGAGAAGAGCCTGACCAGACAATCAAAGTTAGCATTACCAGGAGGCGTGGCTCTGTGTGCCCTGTGATGTGCTGCGAAGATCATGTCTGCGGTATTCCTACCAAGAAAGCATGACCTCAGTCTGGTCAGAGAATAAATATCAGATGGCCCCGGTTGAGAGTCAACCCTCAGAATATAAGCCAGGTCCTACAAAACTTCCAAGGATACAAAAGATATGGAAAGACAGAAAATATTCTGGACCAGAGAAGACCAAAAAAGATAGGATAGATGATTACAGCACCGTTTCCTACATGGACTGCAACTGGTAAAATTTGAATGGGGTCTATGATCTGGATGGAATACTGTTATCAATGCTAACTTCCAGACTTGGAGGGTTGATCATGGTTAGATAGGAATGTTCTTGTTTCTGAAAAATACAATGACATATATAGAGGTAAGAGGGCACCATACCAATGACTTCTCAAACGGTTTCAAAAAGATTAGTGATAACAGATACGTGCAGGAGTCAGGGGAGGTAGATATATGTTAATATTGGGAAAATCTGGATAAGTAGAGATGGGAGTTTTCTGTATTGTATTTGAAACTTCTGTAAGTTTGAAATTATTTCACAGTAATTTTTTTTTTTTTAATTTTAGCCCTACAACTTGAATTAAACAAAAAGCAAGTAGCTTGTTGCCAGAATTCAGTTTGTCTAAGGTAGAAACCCTTTCTACAAAGACATGAACAAATACAGTCTTATCTGAAAATATTAATAAAACTTCACCTATCATTTCATGTACTAAGTATATGAGATCTGGCAGGATGTTGAATTAAGTGAATACAGCACTGGGAATAAGGAAACAAATTAGCTAGCTGGCTTTTAATTTTAGATAGGTCATTTCACTCTTTGGAATTAAGTTTCCTCATTTCTAAAACAGGTTAAATGAGATTGCCATTAGCAACAAAACAAACTCAGTGTTAAGGGGTCTGGGTACAAATGTATTCTCTCTGATCAGCTGATAATGAAATGCATAACTAAACTGAGGCCATGGTAGTTTTAAATACAGCATTTGTAAAACAAACAACAAGAAATAGCTGAGGGTCCCAAATACTGAGGGACTACCAATCTTTCTAGAAAAAGACAGTTACCACTGTATAATTATGTATAGTAAATATAGGAATTGGCCGGACACAGTGGCTCACGCCTATAATCCTTTGGGAGGCCAAGGTGGGTGGATCACTTCAGGTCAGGAGTTCAAGACCAGCCTGGCCAACACAGTGAAACCCCGTCTCTATTAAAAATACAAAACTTCGCGGGGCATGGTGGCGTGCGCCTGTAATCCCAGCTAGTAAGAGGGCTGAGGTGGGAGAATCGCTTGAACCCAGGAGGTGGAGGTTGCAGTGAGATGAAATCGTGCCACTGCACTCCAGTCTGGGTGACAAAACGAAACCCTGTCTCAAAAAATAACTAAAATAAAATAAAATACAAATATAGGAATTAAAATAATTGTATTAAAAAATATATCTATGGCAGATTGAAGAAATAACCTACTGGGCTTGGCAATACCTTTCAAATTTAAAGATTCCATCTTGTTCAAACATCTTGTCTTTTACTATTAATAATATAGCTTTATTTATATTTAATAGTTACTGAATAACAAAACTCAAAGCAATAATACTGAACATAATTAGGGCTTTAAATATATGCACAGCTCTTATTTTGGTATTAGCTTTTGATTTATTGTATTTAAGATAATCATAATAGCCAATATATATTAAAGCCAGCATTAGAAGGTAGTAGATGCATGAATCCTTTAGCTAAGCGGCTGAAAATTACCTCTAAAGACTGGCAAAAGAGCTGTAAAACAGCTGTGATCAACAGGTATTGAGCTAAGTGTAGGGTACAAAAAGGGCTGGCAAAACTTCTTCTATAAAGGGCCAGAGAGTGAATATTTCAGATTTTGTGGGTCACATACTGTATGTTTCTGTCACATATTATTTTGTGTGGATATTTTTTAACAACCTTTAAAAATCTAAAAACTAGGCCGGGCGCGGTGGCTCACGCCTGTAATCCCAGCACTTTTGGGAGGCCAAGGCGGGCGGATCACGAGGTCAAGAGATCGAGACCATCCTGGCGAACATGGTGAAACCCCGTCTCTACTAAAAATACAAAAAAAAAAAAAATTACCCGGACGCGGTGGCGGGCGCCTGTAGTCCCATCTACTCGGGAGGCTGAGGCAGGAGAATGGCGTGAACCCGGGAGGTGGAGTTTGCAGTGAGCCGAGATCGGGCCACTGCACTCCAGCCTAGGCGACAGAGCGAGACTCCGTCTCAAAAAAAAAAAAATCTAAAAACTAGTCCTAGCTCAAGAACCTTACAAACACAGGCTAAGGACCATATCTGGTCCACAGGCCATGGTTTGCCCCCCGATATAAAATAAGGAGGTCACAACAATTCAGTTGATGAAGGAGGATGAGTACAGTGGCTCACCCTTATAATCACAACATTTTGAGAGGCTGAGGCAGGTGAATTACTTGAGCCTAGAACTTTAAAACCAACCTGGGCAACACAGTGAGATTCCATCTCTACAAAAAAATTAAAAAAAAAAAAAATAGCTGAGCATGGTGACGTATGCCTGTAGTCCCAGATACTCAGGAGGCTGAGGTGGGAGGATCACTTGAGCCTGGGAGGTCAAGGCTGAAGTGAGTCATGATCGCACCACTGCACTCCAGCCTGGGTGACAGAGCAAGACCTTGTCTCAATAAATAAATAAATAAAAAGACTATTTTATACACATGTGAAGGCAAACAAAGGCTATTACAAATTAAATACAAAGATGCACCAAATGCAAGAAGAGATAAAGAAAAAATTATAGTAGATATGCAAATATTGTAAGAAAAATGATATTAAAAATAAAATTAAGATTACATACTCTGGCGTATACACTGGTAACCAATAGACTAGTCTTCCACCTAACACAAGGGTCTCAGCTGCGAAGTTTAACAGGTCAAGAAACATATCACTCAGATGATAACTCAAGGAAACAGGAACATGGCTTCCTGGACTACAAAAAAGAAACAATATTTCAAAATCAGTGAACAATTTTAAGAATGCTAAGTTACTGGGGAAGCTACATGCTTCTTCTGAAAGTAGTAACACATCATATTTAAATTTCGCTTACCATTTTTCTATCCCCTTTGGTATCTCCTTCTGTGAACCTGTTCTTCTTGTAGATTCTCTGATACCATATGGAGCTACACAGAAAACAAAGGTAACACAGATAGTCAAAAGTCACCAAATCAGTGATCAAGGACAAAGAGCCATGTTGCCTTCAAACGTGACACCCTGAAAAGAACAGAGCTTTACCGATGCACAAATCCAACTGAAAATGTACAACATAAAGACTTGGGGGAGGAGCAACTGTCTTCCTAAAATATGTCAATGTCATAAAAGTCATTGAGAAAAGCTGTGGAAGTGTTACAAATTAGAAGCCTAAAAGATATCATTACTAAATGCAATACCTGACCCTAGAGTAGATCCTGTCCTAGAGGGAAAATATATACCATAAAAGTTATTACTGAGTCAACTGACAAAACTGAATGGCAAACTGTAGATGAAAGTATTTTATCAATTTGCTGAAATTGATAACTGTATTTCTACCAAGAGGATATCTTTATTCTTAGTAAATACACATTGAAGTATAGGAGTAAAAGGCCACAATGTATACCACTTACTCTCAAATTGATCAGAAAAAAAAAAAAAAAATGTATTTTATATAAGTAAACACAGAGTGGGAGAGCAAATAATAAAGCAAACTGTTACGTTTTAAAAACCACCAAATTTTCATAAAGTATATTCACACTGAAACCATAATGCCTTGATAATTTTTGTTACATTTGAAAAAAATCTAAGTTAGCAAAGAACTAAAGAGAGCTGAGATAGCAGGGCTCAATTTTGCCACTATTTACAGATTTACTGTCAAATACTATATAGAAAAGGCAGACCTATTCTTAGGCTGCCTAAAAAACTCACGACCTCATGAGGCATGGGAAAATAAATTTTCATGCACATTCCTGAAGCTCAGTGGGTTCACAGGCCCAGTGGTTCCACAGAACCCCAAATTTCTTGTAATGCTAGAAAGGAGTTGCCAGTGAAAACAGGCACTACAAAAACACAAATGCTTACACATAGAGAAGTGTGTGATATCTGAAACTCTGTTCTTCAAAATTTGACACCATAATTGCAAATGACATCTGAGCTCCAGCTGGTATAATAATAACCAATTATAGTCAATACAAAAACAAATACTAAATATATGCCTCAAAAAACTAAGCTAAAGGGGAAAATGGGTGACAAGTTAATATAAAAGGATATAAAAGTGGATGGCAAGTCAATATATTTGTTTAGAAAAACAAAACAGTAAACACTTAACAACGTAGTTAAGTATGTAATCCACTCTACCTTCCTAAGTTTCTCCTTGCAAGATGAGGAAGTTGGGGGTGGATGGGAGAAACACTGACAAGTTGGCATTTTGTGCATGTGTTGGTAAATTTTACTAATACTACTCCTACTTTTGTATAAAAATAAACTTACGATCAGTAATGATTGCATCAAAACATGTGCCCTTCCTCCAGGAAGGTTTAGATGCATCTGAAACCAGGACATCAAGGTAATACTTCTCTAAACCATATTGACGAAGATTGGCCCTAATGTTTTCATCTGGTCCTCTCCATTTCTGGTTTTTCCTGGTAGCCTTTCCTGAAAGGAAAGAAAAAAGAAGAGAGAAAGTATTAAACAGAGTATTCTGATTTCCTGTCATGCAGAAAAAGTAATGTTTTAACTCACCGAAACCTACATTTATTCAAAATTTGCTTTCATTTAAAATCTTGATTTTACGTATACAAGTAGTTACTTTGATTTCAACAGTAAAATGTACTCATGTCTAACTTATCTTGCTCTGTCAACTTTCAAATAAAACTGCCTTAAAACATTCATTCGATATTTTCAAATATGAAGATTTTTGTAGTTAGGAGTGAGTTGAAGAGAATATGGTTCCTTTCTTCCAGCAGTAAACAGTCCTGTGTAGAGATAGTATGAATCAGATAAATGAACAGAAATAAAGAGAGCGAACTTGGGAAATGCCGCAGTTGTGACCATGGAGAAGGAAGGCAAAATGGAGATGTTACTAGTGAAAGTTAAAGTAGGAGTGGATGGAAGGCTGAAGAAGCTCGTAAGTCCCTTGTTTAGGAGACATGATAGTTTAGGATGATGACACTAGTGATTAATATTGGAGAAACCAGGAAGGAAAACAAGCTTAAGAAAAAAGATGAGATTCATTTGAGATATATCAATCTTGGTGTACCTTGTTGGTACCTGCAGAACGTTCAGAAAAAGATATGCAGTTGGAGACCTGCAGCAGGTAGTTGAAGGCCAGAATACACAGACTTGGGAGTTATCAGTATATAATCTTAAACTGACTCCATAAGGCTGAATAACATTCTTTTTGTTCACTTAGGAGGTAGTTACATGTTTGCTCTATAATTATTCTTATAAAATCAAAAGAAGAACAACATGATTCTGAAAAACATGCATTGTGACAAGAGAAGTGGTCAAAAATAGGTAGATGCCTGGAAAAAAAACAATAAATAAACAGAAATCAAAGAAAATTGCAGGGCCTCAAGTAGACTGAGAAGAAACAAAAAAGTGAAAGTACCACCTGCCGAGACCTATGTCAAGGAAACCAAGAGCGGCTGCATGAAGGTCAACACTGTCAAATGCTATAAATTTGTGGCCTTTGTAAGCATTTTCAGCAGAATGATAGGCACAAAAGCTGGAAAATAATGGCCAGAAGAGAGTGAAAGATGAAGAAGAGGAGACAAGAAGTTATAGTAGTTTTTCAAGAAGCATTTTGGCAAACAGAAGAGGAAAAGTGGTAGCTAGAGAGCCTCTACAGATTTGCTAAAAGTTTTGTACTTTTAAAACAGGAGAAACTTGAGAATATTTTAGGATAAAGTAAGAGTTCAGAACAACAGGAAACAGAGGCATACCTAACAGTACTTGGATAAGCTCTAAGGAAACTCTACCTCAATCAGATTTCTACCCCAGCAGACGAAAGGTTACAACGTAAGTTTCCAAACATAACTTTAATAAATAAAAATTCAAGTAAATTATATAAGACAATTTCCTTAAAAGAAATATACTGCTTCTACTAAAAGCAAATTGGAGTAATTCTTAGTACTTTTTAAAACAAATTTCAGATAAAGAGTATCTTTTTCTTCCTAGCCCATTTATACCTAATAAATTAGAACTCATCTTCCTAATAAGTGTTAATAAATTCTTTACAGTCAAGGTAGGGAAAAAGACAGGTCATCAGTACAAGATATCAAATTACTTCCTCAAAAGAAAATAAAGCATAATAAATGCTCACCAATACAGTAACTTACAGTGGGTGAGGAAAAGGAAAAGAGTATTACAAGGGCTGATCCCAGTTACTATAAAGAAATACCAACATAAACACAAACCATCTCAAAATCGTCAATCAAATGACATGTTTAATAACATTAAGCTATAAGGAAATATTTTTTCCGTTTGATTCAATTCCATCCAATCACACATCATTATTGAAGCTTCGAGAGTTTAAAATATTTTCCATAATTACCTGAAAGGTAAAGCAAATGACTGTTTGAAGTACCCTCAGTTCAAGGCAGACTCTTTAAAGTTACTTTAAAGAGGTTTTGCTCAGTTATAAAATTAGAAACATAAATAGTACCTCAGAGACTAGTTATCAATCAGTATACACTCAATGTATGATTAGTGAATAATTTTGGTGATAATCTTTAAATGAGTGGTGATAACCTTAAACAAATATGTTTATCATGCATACTTATTAATTATAACTAATAAATTATAGCTCTGGACTGGTCACTGGGTCATCACTTTCCTGCACTTCCTTAAAATCCTCTGAGAGCAGGACTTTTTCTCATTCATCTTCGTGTTCCCCCAGGAAATCACTCTGTACACACTGGATTATTTCATAAAAGTAGATACCCAATGAAGTCTTATAAAAACAAGTAAAATTATATCACAGATTTGTATTTGAAGATTAAAATAATGCCATCTAAAACTACAGTTGACCCTCGAGCAACATGGGGGGTTAGGGGTGCCAACTCCTCGCACAGTCAAAAATATGCATATATCTTTTAACTCCCCCAAAACTTAACTACTAATAGCCAACTGTTATATTTACTTTACTTAGTAAAAATAGATTTACTATTCATGAGGTGGAAGTGGATCATCATAAAGGTCTTCATCCTCATCATCTTCACGTTGAGTAGGCTGAGGAGGAAGAGGAAGTGGAGGGATTGGTCTTGTTGTTTCAGGAGTGGCAGAGATGGAAAGAAATCTGAGTATAAGTGGACCTGTTCAATTCAAACTTGTGTTCTTCCAGGGTCAACTGTATTTTTAAAGGTACATTTGGTACCACAGCAATGACTACAACACTGTCTATAATCTCTACTCACCCAAGCCATGAACTGTGTTGTAGTCTATGTCTGTCCCATATACGTATGCACCAAAATGAGCAGATGCTATCAGGAGGCCGCCTGAAAAATCACACAATTTTGACCTGTTAACCAGCAAGTCCCAAACTCCGGTTCATTCCTATTTAACTTCATCCAGTCTTAGAAACTAGCTGCAGGCAGAGTATCCTAGAATGACATTGGTCATAACATATTTAGTAAGCCTCAGGACTGAAAAAACAAACCCCTAAGCTATATTCACTAAACTGGTTACGAAGTAGAGAAATTAATGTATACCTTGGCATCATTATTTTAAACAGCACTATTTTATCTTTTTTTTTTTTTTTTTGGTCAAAATAATATATATTGAGACATTTTCATCTTATTTTGAGAGCTGTACACAAAAGCATTCTGCTCCTTTCTTAAAAATGAGCATACAAGACTGTTTACACAAAGAGCTGGCAACAAATAGAATAAATTCTGACAACTAGGCTCGATTCCCACTGAAGTCAGAGTTTCAGACAAATAAAGAGGGCATAATTAATATGTGAGACATTAGTTCTTACAGAAATTAAAAGGTTAGGACATATTTCAATTTTTGTAAGAATTATCTATTTTAATATAGTTACTCCTGTAACCAATCAAGTAATTATCTCATTTTAAACTGTAAATATAAATTTCTCAATAACAATTATCAAACATGCACAAAATAATTAATAAACTTTTTATTAGTGCTGTGACCAAAGAACAACTGTCCCAATACAATCTGACTAGTTAAAGTAATGTGACAGATGTGACCAGCTCATGCATGAAGAGAAATCTTAATAAAGGTTAAATAATGAAACTCTTTAAAATAAAAGGTAATAGCATTTTTAAATTAAGAAAAAAATTGTACAAAATTAACTAAACTTTTAATAATTGTACTTTTAATTAAACTTCACTTTTTTTAATCATTCGAATTAAAATGCTTTTAGTGCTTGGGTAAGTCTTAACTAGCTATACTCTAGGAAGGCCTGCTAGTCAAGCTGAAATCATAAATATATTCTTAGACCACAAAATATGCACAGACTTGGACAAGGGTAAAAAAAACTAGGGCTCTTTCCCTTATATCCGTTTGAGATGTAATCTCTGCAACTAAGATGGGTAGTGCCTCTGGAGGGTCAAGATCCATAAATTAATGGTGTTCCTTCCATAGCCATTTAAAACAGTCTGGTAGCATGGAGTTAAAAATATTTTGTTCATGAAAATATTATAACTGACTAGTTCCTATTGGAACCCATGAAGAAGAGAAATGAAAGACTAAAAGTACAGCAGAAACCAAAACCTAGGTCCTCTCATATTAACTACAAAAAGCATTTATGTGAGAGGGAAGGTTAAAAAGTCCTTGTAATTCTTACTCTGGAAATGGAACAACACTCCATATTTAGAAAAGGCAGCATAAGTGATGACTTGGAATATTCACAAAGTCACTTCACCCAAATTACAAGGAATTACTACAATTCTGCCAATTAAGGCAGATACTCACCTAGAAGAACTAGTTGTCAAGGGGAACAGAAAAGCTTTCCTGTGCTTCCTTAAACAGAACCTTATCCATTTGGTTACAGTGAATTTTGAGAAGACCCAATCTACAAGTACACTGCTGAAAGGAGATGAATAATCTGTTAGACTGCATCTGATACTTAACTTCGTGCCTTTTAAGCTTTTATTTTTTTAAAATAAAATCATAATAAATTAGCTTATCTGAACTGATCACTGGGTAATCATTGGTAGTCATCTAGTTGTTCTTTTGATTAAATTGAAGCACTTTTTACATTTAGTTATACCTCAGGTGGAGTTTTTTGAGGGAGTCTTTTGGTGAAAGAAGGGGTGCTAAAAAAAAGTGAAGTGTCAAGGAGGCAAGTAACATGACTCACCCATTTCTTTTTATGTTACCAAAAGTAAAAATACTGCATATATGATCTATGCTAGTAACTCGGTGTTTCAATTTCTCATTACTTAAATAGTAATGAGCACTTTAAGGGTAGGGTAATATCTTACAAGCAAAATAATACAATAAGAATCTAATTTATTCCACGATGTAAAAACTAATTCATGATTTTCATCTTTAGAAAACTGGAAAGTTTTGCAAATGTGGAGAAATGAGAGACCGGGTTTTGGTTTTGCTGAGAGAAAAAAAGAAAGAAAAATGGCAATATTATTGCATCTATTTTATCTTTTTTTAAAAAAAGAATTCTACTTAAATAAATTAAACTAGCAGGCTGAGCAAAAGAATATGGCTAGGCAATGGGATTCCTACTAGACAAACCATGAGATTCCAGGAAAAGGGGACTACAAAGGGTAATGAGAAAAAATGGGAAAGAGAATATTATACAAACCTACAGAGATCCATTATCTCACTCTCCTAACCTTCTCTTTTTCTCCCCATTTTCTCTTCCCAGAACCAGGATAGTCAGTTCCCTAACACATGGTTTCTGTGTCCACTATTTTGCAATGATAAAACTTCAAAAGGAGCTATACTCCTTTCCTTCGACCTATGGGTCATCTGAAGGTAGACATGGCCAAGGAGTATACATTAGTCTCCTGGGTGAATTCTCATCACTGGAAGAGCTGACTCACTTGACAGAGAGGATGAGAGGGAATCAGACCTATTGCTGCAGAGCTCTGTGCTACCTAAAGCAACTGGCATACACTTGCACATATTATTTTAATTGTAAACGAAGAATTAGACATTTATAATTTTATATTTCAATTCCCTTGCCTGCTACTATAACCTGCCAACAGTTGCAAATTACTAGTGTCTTGGAAATTAGCCAAAAAGAATACTAGAAAATGAGTTTATGGTCAAACTCTTTATCATCACCATTTAATATTAGCTACATCTAACATCTTTCACCAAAAAGGCATCTAAAATCTTATCAAAATAATAATTAAAAAGTAATAATGATAACCATTCCAGTTCACTGAATGTCTACCATGTGTCAGGTGACTTCATAGAAATATTATATATACATATAGACTCATTTAATCCTCACAATATATTAGTATTGCCATTTTACAAATGATAGAAGTGAAACCCAGACAAGTTAAGAATCTTGCCCAGAGTCACATACTAATTGGTAAAAAGATTTAAACTTTGCTCTATTTATTCTTTTGTTTACATCATACTACCTCCTTTGGGATTAGCACCAATTGAAGTAAAAACATATTCACTCACCAATTAGATAAACAAAAGCAAAATATGCTACTAAACAAATTATATTAAGTAAAGAAGCTACACACTCTGTTAATAAGAGTGTTATATATGCCATTCACAAGTCTTGTACTGTATCACAGACAGGACTGTGCCATTAATAGTTATTCAATAAATTCATGCTGATCATTCCTTTAGCCAAACTCACATGAGAATAGTAGCACTTCCTAATAACTAAGAGCTGACACAATGCTATGTCTCTTCCCCTTTGGGAAAGTAGAGACACACACAAAATTTAAAAAAAAATTTACTGAAATGAAAACAAATGTATTTGTTAAAATAGAAAAAAAAGTGTGTTTCTGTCGCCCATGATGTCATTCGAAACAACAGTAGCAAACAGTCTAAAAGAAACAAGGAAAAGTATTTAGACATGAAAAGATTATTTTTCTCCTTTCAGTCTCCCAGAAGCTTTCTGCCCTACTCTACATCCCTGAGAAAAATCACAAACCATGAGTAGTAACTGGGCAATACATTTGGGAAACTACATATATTTCAATTTTGTACCTTTAAAATAAAAAGGGGATTAGACACGTGAATTTTTTTTAAAAACTATTTTAAAAGGCAACCAAAAGAAAAATATCAACAATTTGTGTTTTGTGAAAACTATGGCCATGGAGGAGGGCACAGACCTACATATTTCTCCAGTCCTTCAGAAGGTACTACCCATTGATGAGGCAAAAGGCCCAAGAGAGGACAAACTGTGCTTAAGACCTGTGTCTATTGACAATTATTGGTTATTACGTTTCAAAACAAAAGTGCCAAAAATTGACTGATGTCCTAAAGCTATACTTAAACTACAAACACAAATTATGAAAATATATTTTAGCAGTCCATTTGTAAAGATTCTCCTCCCATTTTCTATTAATTGTCCTATATGAACAGTCAGATGTTCCCAATATACTACCCACTGTGAGGAGCTGCCCTAAAGCAAACAGGAGCAGGTCTCCCTGACCCTTGACATACTACGAATGGTTCATATATTGACAGCTCTGAAGATAATTTCAAAATCTAGCCTCATCTACTCAACAAAAAATATTACCCATACTGGCAACCATATCTTTTAACTCTGTGGTCTAGTCTGTATGTATGTATATGTATTAATCATTTTGTACATGTATGTATCTAAAAGAATTATTCTCAATTGACAGAAAAAGTTTTTAAAGTCCAAGAATAAGATTAAGAATAAAAGCTTTAGCATTTGGAAAAAGATAAATTAAATCCATTCTTCACATCATACGAGAGAATAATCTCCAAATGAACCAGAGATCTAAAACGAAAAAATGTAAAACTACAAAAGTACTAGAAGAAAACACAAATGAATTCCTGCATAACTTGAGTGTGGGGAAAACTTCTGCATGGCAAAAATCAATGAGTAGCAAAGTCAAAAGATAAATGACAAGCCAAGGGAAAATACTGCAACATACATCACAGAAAAAGAAGAGAAGTGTGAGGGGATTGTATCCCAAGCTTACAAAAGGACCTTGAAAAATGAGGGGGAAAGAGACCAAAACTGCTATCAAAAAATGGGCAAAAGACAAAAAAAGACAAATCAAAAAAAGTCATAATGGCCCTTAAAATATAAAAGGTTGTGACACTTCATGCATAACCATAGAAATATAAATTAACACTACACTGAGATACCATTTTTCACCCAACAGAACAGGCAAAACTTCAAAAGCTTGAAAATATACTCTGCTGGTGAGATTGTGGAAAAACAGGGACTCTCCTACAACTGTTGGTAGGAATCCAAAATAGTATAATGGAGACAAATTTGGCAACATCTAATGAAACTGCAGATGCATACACTCTTCAACCCAGAAATCCTATTTGTAAGAATTTACCCTAGGACGGGGGGTCCAATCTTTTGGCTTTCCTGGGCCACACTGGAAGAAGAAGAATTGTCTTCGGCTGTACATAAAATACATTAAGACTAATGATGGCTGATGAGCTTTAAAAAAATTGCAAAAATTCTCATAATGTTTTAAGAAACTTTACAAGTTTGTGTCAGGCCACATTCAAAGCCATCTGGGCCACATGTTGTCCATGGGCTGCGGGTTGGACAAGCTTGCCCTAGAGCTACATCTCCAACATTACAAAGGTATAGATTCATAAGGTTAGTCATTACCAGCATTACTTGTAACTGTAAAATACTGAAAACTACCAATGTCCAATTATAGGAGATTGTTTGAATAAATTACATACATACACTCATGGAGCAAAACTAAAATAGAATAAAGATAAGCTCCATGAACTGACAGGAAGTGATTTCCAGGAAATACCATTAAGTGAAAAAAGCAAAATTAAAACCAACATACACAGTATGATACCTTTTGTGTAAGAAAGTAACGAAAATAAGAAAATGTATATATATCTGCTTATCATTACAAAATAAAAACACAGGAAGAATCAACTAGAAAACAATGAAGTTAGTCACCTAGGATAGGTGGGAGAACAGGCTGGAAGTGTTATAAAGGTAAAGTGACACCTCTCTGAGTACCACTTCTTGTGTAGTTCTGACTTCTGGAAGCAAGTTCATCTTATACATATTTGAAAATAAAAGTAAATCAACAAGGAGTAGGGGATGGGAGATAAAAACTTAAAACAGAGGGCAAACTGGAACAAATGAACCCAAATGAATTTTAAATGAAAAGGGAAAAAGCAGGCACAGTAATTGACTTTACTGCCCCTTACAGTAAGTAACCGAAAACACATCCTGAACTCTTATTCAGAGGATTTTTTTAAGTGGCATAAGCAAAACAACTGTGAAACCATTTCAGATATAGAAATGAGAAAAAGAGTAAATGTGTTGATGTAGATAGGAACCAGGGTTCTAACTGTGGTAGAAGGTGCATATAAACATAGAATAGGGTAGTCAAAAAGAAATCTGTAAGGACTGACTGCAATTTGTAGTATATGTGCGAATACACAGTGTCTAAAATATGTATATGCCCGTGTATGTGCATACACACAGTATATAAGAGTATATATACGTATATTTGCACATGCACTTACATGCATATTGTGTATATATGCACATATATTTTCTAGTTTGTCCACTGAAAGGATCTATAAACCAGATTTCATCTCCCTGCTAAAAGAAACAAAAATTCCTTGGAGAAATGACTGATACCAGAGCTTCAACAAATAGAAGAGAAAGGAAGGAAGTACTCCAAAGAAAAAAGGATATGAACATGTCACAAAGACAGATTCAATGTGAAAGAGCTCTGACTGGGCAAATCACAATTTGAGGAATAAAAGTAATTGATTTTTTAAAAATAAGTAATTTTTTAAAAAAAGTAATTTTTTAAAAAAAGTATTTTATTTAAAAAAGTAATTTTATTAAAAAAAAAAAAGAAAATTAAGAAATATAATGAATTACAGACCATTGGGGTTAAAAAGAAGAACCCACTAGTTCATATTCATAACAAATAGAAAAACAAATACATGGAAGAGAGGAAAGGGCTTTTGCTTACAGTAGAATAATGAACATTGACTTATAACTGTGGAGGGAGTGCTAGAGTTGGAAAATCATACCTTTGAAACCATCAAAGTAAAGACTGGTTCAGGAAAGAATTATTAATGGCTACTAAACCTGACGACCTGAATAGTGAGAGGAAATTTGGATAAGGAATAGAATACTACATGGTCTTAATGTGTCTCTCCACAGATTGCTTAATAGCAAGAAAAAAATAAAATAAAATAAAACTACCAGTAATTCTGTTTATGATTATGAATGGAAAAAATCAAACACAACCTAGACCAGATGATCAAAATTACCAATACCCATGCAGGGCAGAATGCCATCATGCGCACAGCCCTGAGAAGGCCACGAAAATCACTGATATAGGGGTCCAGCTGGGAATGTATAACCTAATCCTAATCTTGAGGAGACATCAAACAACCCAAAATGAGAAAAAATTTAGATAAAAAATAAAGGGAAGAGAAATAGCATCTTGAAAGGTGCAAATTTCATAAAAGAAAAAAAACTTTGGCTGTGTTCCAAATCAAAGACATCAAAGAAATACTAACAACAAAATATAATACCTGATCCTAGCCAGGAAGGGGAAAAGGATGCTGTCAAAAATATTAATATTACCGGGCCAACTGGCAAGACTGGAATATGAACACCAAAGTACTATATTAATACATCTATGAACATTGAAAACGGTACTGTGGTTATGTAGAAGAACATATCCTTATTCTTGAGAAATAATTACTTGAAGGGTAAAGGGATGTGATGGATACAACTTTCAAATGATGCAGGAAAGAAAATATTATGTTAAATATAAACAAATAGAACAAATGATAAAGCAAATGAGGCAAAATGTTAACAACAGCTTAAACTAAGTTAAGGATACATGGATGTTCTTTGTTCTACTTTTATTCTTGTAGCTTTTCTGAAAATTTGATATTATTTCCACTAAAAAGTTTAAAATTTGGGGTGAGTTACTTAGGATAATGAGAGTGGGGAACAAAAGAATACAGAGTAGGCTGCGGGTAGGTGATATGGAGAAACTGGCAGAGAAGAAAGACTCACCAGTGAATTAATTCAACAATAAACAGAGAAAGTCATTCCATCAATCAGAAATTGATTCACCTTGATACTACTTCTTCCTAAGCATATGTGGTCATATCCCTTAAGTTAGTACATGGTGTAATCACTGGTTGGCAGATCCTAATGCAGAGAGAGGCAGCTCGAAGTTAAGGGCATGAGCTCTGGAGTTGGACTGCTTGAGTTTGAATCCTATGAAACCAATATACTGTATAACCTTGGCCAGTTCACTTCACCTTTCTCTCTGCCATAATTTCCTCAAGCAAATTTTTAAAGTATCTCCATGTTAGTTGTTGTAAGAATTAAACGAGATAGTAGCATCAGAGTGCAAAGTATAGTACCTGATACATTTACTATTCAATAAATGTTAGCTCTGCATCATCACTGCCCAAGGGGAAAGATGGCTACAGGGATAGGCTCTAACCACAAACTGAGCCATAATGAGTTTGGCCAAACAAATATAAATACAAGTATTTGCTGGGTATGGGCAAGATCAAGCAAAACTGAGTGGAAGTAGGAAAAAGTCTACACAGAGTCAGATGAAGTAAACTTGGGAGTTTTAGGACTTCCATAAAAAATTATCCCAATCATGTGCACAAAAAAACAAGGTCACTGCCAGAGCGACCAGGCTATCTAGCCCATTGATACTTTGACACTTTTCTTATTTTCACACTTACTTATAAACCTCCACAAACCAACTCAAAGATGGGATATATTAACTATTTTTCTCCATCCACATATACAGTTATGAATTTAAACATGGATGAATACATTTTTTTGATCTTGTCATTCAAGTCTTTCTTTCACCAAGAGTTTTCCTATTTAAATAAACTATACAGCTTTACAACATTTCTACAATGTATGGTATTGAAAGTTTTTCTGCTACAAAAAAATTAGATGGATGCTCCCCCCCAGTAGTTTATCTGGAAAAAAACCCACACAATTCTATCAGCATCATCTTTGAAGTGGCAAAGTGTTAAATACTAGCTATTATACAAGTACGTGGTTGTCTCTTGGCCATTATCCAAACACAATTAAACAATGATCCATTTACTCTTTTAGCAAAAATATTACCATGACCTTCATTAATATAAATAAGCAACATCTCTACACTAGCTTAAAAGTTAAATAAAAATACCTGTTCCAACAAATGGATCAAAGACAATATCATTTTCTTTCACTTTTCCATGGTTAGCCATAATGAATGACAAACCAGCATCCATACTTGTATTTCCAATAAAGTGTCTCTTTTTGACACTGTATGACTCAATAAGCTCTCTCTGTCCATCTGCAATCTAAATCAGAGATATTTCTCACGTTAGTACAGCCATACAGAACAGACTTAAGATAATCACTCACAATAAGACCATTGTATTTTGCTGATAAGAACTTCTTTCCACTTATTACTGCTCTAATTTCTTTAAAATAATGTAATTGAGGTAGTTATGAACAAAAGCTTTTATTGCTTAATGTCATTCCATTTACTTTGTCTTTTCAAAACAAGTATGAACTGCATTTGAATGCAATTATTCCAGAGGTAGGTGTTAAGGTATGCCCATTTCTTTGTTCTCCTACGTAACAATAATCTCTAACATAAGTCACAGCTTCCACTCACAGCTTCCAATCACCCACTTAAAGCCTCAGAGAAGTCAGCAGAACTGCTTTACAGTAATTCCATTTCTTTTGGAATGGAAGGCCCAGATTGGAAATCTCCACAAATGAGATTCCTCAACTACCACAGCACTCTGTGTTTTCTCTGCTTTATTAAAACAAACAAACAAACAAAAAAGTCCAGATGTTCTAGTAAGTCTTGCTTTAACATTTCCAGGTATACCACCTGGAATATCTAACAAGGCTATATCTAACAAGCCTCTTGCACTTCATTTAAGAATCTCTGGGAAAACACAAAACAAAACATAATCACATACTCCTCACCAATTTTAATCCATTCAGTAGTTCTGACCTTTAGCTGCTTTAAATTTCTACATATGAGTCAACAAAAGGCCTAATATGTAGCTTTCAAAAAAACAAACTGACACAGGTAGAAAGAACACTTGCTCACCCATCTACCAAAATAAATATTATGTGGATTATCAGGGATGCGGTTTGGGTCCAAACCATAATCCTCCAAAACAGAGAATACATGTTGTGGTTTCTTTAAATTCACTTTTCCTTCAAATGGCAGAAATTCAAGTGCCTAAAAAACAAAAGAAATGCTAATGTCTTATAATAATTTACAATGAAAAATGGCACTTATCTAATACCATTACCTTGTAAGCCTGGAGTCAACATTAAATAAAACATGAAAAGCACTTAGCACACAATGTGGTACAAAATAAACACTTCACAGACATTAGGTATTCCTATATATCAACAATGGCTAGACTGCATTCATCTTGTAGGGTTTTTGTTTTGCTAAATTTACTTACATCTATTCGCTTGATTTTCTCTTCTTGTGTCAATGTCTTATTAAAAGTGTGTATCTTTATTTTATATGTAGAGTCCGAATGTAGAAATGGAACCTAAAATAAAAGGAAATCAGTTTTTTGAGCATTTTAATTCTACAGAATCTGCATGCATGCCTATGTAAAACCACATTTTACTACGCACCATCTTCTCCACAGGGTAATTTTTAAGAGAACTGTACAGCTCCTCAGGAGATTGTCCATGACCCCATAGTTCAAATATAGACCTAGGAAATAAATGATTGGTACTAACCTCAGTAAAGAACTTAGTTCACACAGTAACACGTACAGTCATTTTACTAGTTCTTTATGCACACTCCACTGATTATTGCCTATGTTTTGCAAAGTATAAATGAAAATTATGTGCCCTGGAAACAAATATAACTTAAGCCCAAACCACACACAGAAGTTAAACTTGACATGGAAAGAAGGATTTTCAATAAGTCAGGATATTTTCTAAGTTTTCACATTTTTAGTCTAGAACAAATGATACAGTAAAATCAGTTATTTTAGATAAATGTGTAAAAAGCTGCAGAAAAGTCAATTATTCCCAATGTCTTCTCCATAATACAAAAAGACTAATGACCAAATAAAAATGTTATTAACATTTAGCTGGCCAGGCATAGTGGTTAATGCCTGTAATCCCAGCACTTTGGGAGGCCAAGGTGGGTGGATCACTGGAGCCCGGGAGTTCAAGACCAGCCTGGGCAACATAGCAAAACCCTGTCTCTACAAAAAAGGCAAAAAATTGGCCAGGCATGGTGGCACACACCTGTAGCCCCAGCTACTTGGGAGGCTGAAGTGGGAGGATCACCTGAGCCCTGGAATTTGAGACTAATATGAGCCAAGATCATGTCACCGCACTCCGGCTTGGGCAACAGAGTGAGACTCTGTCATGCATGCACATGCGCACACAGGGACACACATACACACACACACACACACACACAATTTTAGTAACTAAGTTACCCAAAATGTTGAGATCTAATAAGGTATATTCCTAGGTACTTGTTATATTTTTCACCTTTTTGTCGCATGCTCAAAATATTTCATGTTAATAATAAATTAACTTTCAATCCCCTTCTACCACAGAAAAATCTGAATTTAAGTTGGTTTGAATCTATGCTTTTATAAAAGTCTACCTTCATTCTGATACAGTTAAATTGTAAATTTTTTGCTTTGCAAACGATTTCTTCCTTTTCTATTGAATTTACAGAGAAAAGGCTTCTACAATATTAATCTCACTTAGCTATCACTTAAGGTATACCTCAGCTACACAAAATATACAGATAATAAAAAGCAATTAAAAATTATCTTATACAATTGTTAATTGTATAACTGTTATAACAATTGTATAATTGTTAATTGTTATTAATCAAATATATGAATTAGAAGATAAGAGTTTTGAAAGAAGCATACAAGTTCTTAGTACTCCAGTGGCTATTTTAAACCCAACAAGCAATTATTCAAAAAGAGTTTTGTAAAAGTTATGTTTCTGTTTTCTAGTCATTTTTATTTCATAATAAGGCCTGTTAACAAGTTTCACTGTAAAAGATTAAAGGCTGCAGGTAGTTCTCAATAGGATGAAGTTAACTAAATATAGGGTTGTATCCAATTCCATAATACAACAATTACATATGATGATATAAAACATTGCTAACCATGTTAATAAAGCTAGATGTATGTAAATTCTTATTTGCACTGTATTAGCAAATATAATTTCTAAGGAAAAAGAAGTTTTCAGTAATCTGCCAAAATGTTCAGGAAGAAAAAGTAGCTTAAAGATAACACAAGCTGTTTGATCTTTAAGATGCGAGTTAAAAATACAGTTTAATTTTCAAATCTGATAGCAGAAAATTTTCCAATAGTACAAAGAAAAAAGAAATGAAAGAAAAGTGGATGCCAATGATAAAATCTGGAAACACTGAGGATAAATAATGAACAGCATCATTACATTAATTTATATCAAGATTTGATACTCATAATTCTTTTCTCTACCAACTGAAACAGTAAACCATATCTCATGGCATTCCTCACTTTTTGTTACCTTACACTTCACTAATCTGCTTATCCCATTAAAAACCATCTATGAAGAAAGCATTTTTGGATTTTCAGCACTTTGGTTATAATTATACATGGCATCTATCCTGCGTAAGAACATAGTGTTTATATCTCATACTATATTCTCACATAATATGGAAGTTTAAAAAAATTATTCGAAAACAAATCTCTACATTTCCCCAGAGATTCTTGGTTTCAGCGGGTAAATTTCCTCTGGTCGCCCACCGCCACCCAGTGGCAGTTGTTTGTAACTGCAAGCTAAACTGAGCCTCCACACTACTTTATGCCAATATAGCAAAAAATAGGACTGAGTAGTTACGAGAAGTACCAGAATATTCGTGCAGGAGAACATAAGTTTCTCTTACTTGGCACACACTGTCCGTTTCATCAAATTTCTTGCAATATCTTCAGAGGGAATGTTAAGAATCCAAAATGGTGACTGAAAGAAATAACAATATGCAACTTAATTCTAAGTGGCTAAATGGCATCATATGCTTTTATTCAAGAAGTCAATAAGGAGAAGTGCCTATTTGCTACTTTCATGTAAGAATATCTGATCTGACTGTGACCAAAATAAAAATCGTTCCAATAGTAAAAGAGTAAATTAGAATAATATAGTAAAAACATTTTATAAGGACCCCATAAATGAATATATCCTCAAATTAAACATTAATTTTGTATCTGCCCTTTTATGTAGCTTTACTAAAGGAATTAATGCATATTATATCCCAAAGTATAATCTTGAAATTCACCAGGGCTAATCATCCCTTATAATACAGCTATTTTAGTTTTAATTTCTAAGTAATGTATTTCTTAGTTGCTAAATGAGACCTTTTTCTAGGTAATTGTGGCCATCTGAGGGTGAAGGAGGGGCCCTTTGAAACAACTATGATGGAAAATCATGAGGTACATTATTAAATTCTCATTAACTTTTACTATTTTACATTTTGTCTCGGGGGAAAAAGCTCCAAGTGCATGAGGGGTGTTTTCCCAATCCTCCATCCCAACACCCAAGATTGTAAGCTCTGGTAAGCTGCACCCAGATCACCTCTTGCCAGAATACAGCAAAATCCAAAAGGATCCTGACCTCATTTCATCACCCTTAGCCAATTATATCCACACTCTCTTTCCTTTCCTCCTCCCCTCAATAACTGAAAGTCATTCAGGAATAAAAGCCCAACACTACAGGACTTTCAACTGAAGCTCTTTCATCTTTTGCAAGAAATCCTTCCTGTCACACCTAGCTTTTTTCTTTTTTCTTCAACTTTTAAGTTCAGGGATACCTGTGCAGGATGTGCAGGTTTGTTACATAGGTAAATGTGTGCTATGGTGGTTTGCTGCACAGATCATCCCATCGCCTAGGTGTAAGCCCAGCATCCATTAGCTATTCTTCCTGATGCTCTCCCTCCCCAAACTCCACCACCCCCAACAGGCTCCAGCGTGTGTTGTTTCCCTGGACATGTCCATATGTTCTTATCATTCAGCGCCCACTTGTGAGTGAGAACACCTGGTGTTTGCTTTTCTGTTCCTGCATTAGTTTGCTGAGGATAATGGCTTCCAACTCCATCTATGTCCCTGCAAATGACATGATTTTGTTCCTTTTTATGGCTGCACAGTATGCATGATCTCGTTCCTTTCTATGGCTTCCATGGTGTATATGTACATTTTCATTATCCAGTCTATCACTGATGGCATTTAGGTTGATTCCATGCTTTGCTATTGTGAATTGTGCTGCAATGAACACACACACGCATGTATCTTTATAATAGAATGACTTATATTACTTTGGGTATATACCCCATCTTTTTTCTTCCAACATTTACCCCACCCAACAGAAAAATTCAAACTAATCCAAACAGGAAAAAAATGTTCATCTTAGTATTACTTTTATTGAGAAAATTTTTAAAGCAACCTGAATAAAATTAAACGGTTAGATTAATTATGGTGGAGCTAGTCAATGAAAAATATTATGTAACTATGTTAGAGATAAAGGCCAAGTAACAACTTATGCCTATATTGACATTATCAGGTGAGAAACACAGGCTGCAGAAGTAGAATTACAATAGGGGAAAAAGAAAGTACACGAACAAAAGAAAACTGGAAGGCAGCATCCCCAAATTATGAGTCATGTCAAGGAGGAACTGCAAATTATTTTTTCTATTTTCCAAACTTCTGTCATACACTGATAAACTACAGTATTATGCAAAATACAAAGCTCATATATTCACAATCTCATACAATGCACAATTTCAAATTTTAAAATGATTCTCAATATGAGCCCAATATTCTGCTAAATTCTAAATTCAAATTCTAAACACAACTCACCAATGGGGCACAGCCCTTTTTTAAGTGAAAGGACAGATACAAATTATGATGCAACTGTTGATTAAAAATTTAAAACAAATAAAATACTAGAAATAAATCTAAATTACTTAACAAAACCACAGTGTTTCCCAAAATATCCTGTTTATTCCACTGCCTCTCGAAACAGATACAAGTAACCACACAAATATAAATTTAAGATATGCACTTCTTCTCTTCAAACCCAAGGCTCTATTTCTAAGTATACTCCATATGGTCTAATGAAAATTTAACTTACCTTTCCATAAGTTTCTTGACTGCTGGCGAACTGACCTCCAAAAAGCGAAAGCAAAGACTTTATTTCCTGTATTGAAAATATTATAGAGAAAAGACATTTTAACAAAAGGAACTAAAACTGTACTAAGGAAGACAGGTATTATATAGCTAAAAAATAAAAAAGAGTAGGCTGATGATCTAACTGAGGCATTTAAGCTTCAATATCAGACAATTACAATTTAGGGTTCAGAAAAAATCTAATAGTAAAAACCATGGGTAAGTAATTTCTGAGAAATTTTAGACAACAGAAGAGTTACCAAACACTTGATCAGAAAATTCCCTGACTTTGAAAAGGAAAAAAACAGATTACACAAAGTGCAGATTAGTAAGACTGACAATTGGTGAATAAAGTCAAAATGAAAATCAGACAGATGATTTGAAGATGTTTGGAAAAGAAAAAAATAATCAGCCAGGGCATACCACTACGTATTCATTAAGCACAAGTAACTGAGTTAATCTCATCTTCTTTCTGCATAAAGTTACAGAACTAGAAAGAGAACTAATATAATAGATACTTTAAAAGCATCATTCATGCAAAGTTGAAATCCGTCCAGATAGTGCTTATATTCTTTGAAGTAATCACTTTGTACTGATAAACTCAAATGATTATACAAATTTTATAATTTGTATGACTAACAAGTTATCTCCTTAAATCACATAAAACAGGTAGAATCACACTCCTCTGTAGGTCTTACGGAGGATGGAACCTAATGAGAGGAAAATGTCCCACTGCTGGCTGCCTACCATCCCCCTTCTTCCCAACCAGAAGGAAGAGCCTTTAACACCAAGCCCAGCAGCCATCAAAAGGGAAAACATACCCAGACCAGGAAGGTCCCCCCACCCAAGATCAAAAAGAAGGAGAAGTTCAAGCTACTAGCACAATTTCTATTTTTTCTTTGTCTATGCAACAAATCATTTTTTTTAATTCAGTGTTAGAGGGGTTGAATTCAGTTCAATCAGATGGATCGACCAAGAACTATCAAAGACTACTGATAAATCAGTGAAGGCAGCCCAAAGGTTATGTTGCAACAAGGAAAACACAAATCTGAATAGGAGACATCATGAGACTTAGAAGTCAAATAGACCATAATCTGATTTTCAGCTCTTCCAAATACTAGCGATGTGGCTTTATACAAAAATCTTAAATCCTCCAACTTTTAGTTCCCTCATATGTAAAACAGGAATCATAGCTACCTCATCACGTTAGGTGAACTACAAAGAGGGAAGCACAGAACATAGGCGGTTATTAAGGGAATCAAAATGATGAAGACCCTGACAACTGTCCTAGAAGTCCAGTGGCTCAAGAAGTCAACCAAGACTGATAGTTATAGCACTTAAAAGAAAAAAATAAAGTTATCGATTAAGTTACTTGATCTTGCATGATTGTTGTTTGTTCTGTATTAAAGCATATTGTAAAGTCAGCTTTACATTTAAAACATCCAACTACAACCAAGTTAAAACACCAAAGTTTGCTGCTCCTGGAATACACTGTTAAAAAGCTGCAACAGGCTAAAATACAAAGATTCTAAGAGTTAGGTGGGGGAAAAAAAGTGAGAGACTAGAGCTTTATGGCACAGCATTATCTCTACTACCCAAAACTTAAGCAGCCACTTAAAACTGAGAATAAATATGATAACCCTAGTTTCAAATTGAAAAGCAAAACATGTTTACAGTACTTCATCAACCTACCTGGAAAAAGCAAAACACAAAATGTTAATTAATCTTATGGCAAATTCATCTTTCCAGTTGAGACTCTTTCTACATTAGGAATAAAAAAGAATTTATATTGAACATTGGAAATAAAAATGTAGCACAATCTGGGGCATGTGTGATGCATTAATTCCATGAGCTTTTCTGTTATTTCAGCTACTTGCTTTTTCATCCATTTAAAAGGTTGCTTCAGGACAAGCAATAAAGTGCAGGAGTTTGAACTTCAGTAAACATTACTTAGTACAATAAGTACTACATTAAGTAGCTGCCAACTATAACTGGCCCTGATTAATTCTATCAGAGGCAAAACTGGATCTGATCTCTCATTTTAATTCATAAAGGCAGCCATTCATTATAGCGTCCTTGCTTATCAGTTCTAATGCAGTAGATGGGCCCAAAAGTATAGACTGTCCTTTGGATTGCCTTTCCCAGAAGAGATTCTATATCACTGATTTTAATATTTTAAGCAGCCAGGTGTGGTGGCTCCACCTGCAATCCCAGCACTTTGGGAGGCTGAGGCAAAGAGATAACTTGAGACCGGGAGTCCGAGACCAACCCTGGCAACACAGTAAGAACTCCCCCACCCCCACCCCGCCCTGCCCCCTCGCACCAACCCTCAGCCTCTGATCAACACCTGGTCTCTACAAAATTAAAAATAAAAAAATTAGCCAGGCATAGTGGTATACCTGTAGTCCCAGCTACTCAGGAAGCTAAGGTGGGAGGATGGCTTGAACTTGGGCCTTTGAGGCTGCAGTGAGCCACGGTCATGCCACTGCACTCTAGCCTGGACAACAGAGAGAGAACTGTCTCCAAAAAAAAAAAAACCTGTTTTTTTTTATTTGAGACAGAGTCTCGCACTGTCACCCAGGCTGGAGTGCGATGATATGATCTCGGCTCACTGCAACCTCCACCTCCCAGGTTCACACGATTCTCCTGCCTCAGTCTCCTGAGTTGCTGGGATTACAGGCACACACCACCACACCCAGCCACTTTTTTGTATTTTTAGTAGAGATAACGTTTCACTATGCTGGCCAGACTGGTCTAGAACTCCTGACCTTGTGATCCACCTCAGCCTCCCAAAGTGCTGGAATTACAGGTGTCAGCCACTGCGCCTGGCCCTCCCCAAAACAAAATTTTTTAAGCAACTAATATGTGCAAGTCCCTGAACTATGTAAAAATACACACACATTTATCTTAGGGAAATTAAGGTCTAGTAGAACTAACGAAACCACCTCACAACTGAAATGTAAAGTGTAAAAAACAGTACATGTTCTTAAACAGGTAAAAGCAAAAAAGCATTAGAGTACAAGAGAGATTACTTCAGTTTGAGAAGGAAAATTTCACGGAAACTGCCTTAATCCCTGAAAAAAATCTAACCCAATGACAGAGGAATTCAACTTTCAGGGATGGCAAAAGACGTAATTCAGATTAAGCCTCCTGCTGAAAAGAACTAGAAAAGTTGGCCATCTAATTGAAGGCATAGAAAGATAACAAAAATTACCAAACCAACATCCAGGAGAGGACAAAAATTCCAAGGTGGAGCTGATTTTTCCCTGAGATATTTACAAATGCAAAAACAGCTGCAAGAATGAACAGCCCTTCTGAGTGCCCGACAGAAAAGGAAAAAAAGAGAAAGGGCCATCCAGGGGGAGAAAAGGATACCTGATGAAACACCTAATTTACACTAGGATGTCAAAAAGCTACACTCTGTGAGTACATGGGAATCAGAACACGAACAGGGCTTAACGCTTGAAAATGAGTTAAACCCATCCTAGATTCCTCATGCTCCTATGTGTTCCTATCTTCTTCAAGAGGATGTACATCATCCCAGCCCTCAAATTATGTTTTCAAATAAATTTTCAAATACAACATCTGGCATATATTTAAAAAATAGCCCAGCACACTACATTAAAGAGAACCAAAGAAACAATAGAAACAGACCCACAGGATCCCTTTTATCATATACTTTAACAAAACTATGCTTTCTATACTGAAGGGGATTGAAGAAAAAAATAAGAATTTTGGCAGAGGAGGAAAAACTACAAAAAGGAAACTGTGGATCTGAAAAAGAATCAGGTAAAACATACAAAGCTAAAAGAAATAAATATGTGAATAACTCTAGATGAATACTATGTAAAAATCAATAAAGAATGGGAAAGACCCAAACCAGACTAAAGGAAGCACGGAGAGCAAAGGTGAAAGCAGGAATTTAGGGAATAATGAGTCAGTTTTGGCAGCACTAAGGACTAGGTGGGAAGTGACAGCACAAAGGAAAGAACCACACAGTGGTGGACCTTGAATGCCTGACTAAAGATTTTCATCTTAAGAAGAATGAAGGTGTAAAACAGAACAGAGTTTCTGGAAGAATAAACTGGCACAAGGGTAATACACTGACTAAGAAGAATTTACAATGGAAAGAACAAGTAAAAATCACCAAGTACTAAGGTTGTTATGATGGAGACCACAGTCTAACCACTCCATTGGCACAGCATTGCCTTACTTTACACACACTCTTGAGCCTCTCCAGTTCTAGTCCAGTATTCTCTAAGTGGTATCTTTTCTCTGGTACTTCCGAATTATCTTTCTAAAACACGAATGATCTTGTCACTTCCTGGCTTAAAACGAAAAATGGTCAGTGGCTACCCATTAAATCTAAAAATCCAAACCGCTGGCTGGGCGCGGTGGCTCATGCCTGTAATCCCAGCACTTTGGAGGCTGAGGCGGGCGGCTCACAAGGTCAAGAGATCAAGACTATCCTGGCCAACATGGGAAACCCCGTCTCTACTAAAAATACAAAAATTAGCTGGGTGTGGTGGCGCACACCAGTAGTCCCAGCTACTTGGGAGGCTGAGGCAGGAGAATCACTTGAATCGGGAGTCGGAGCTTTCAGTGAGCAGAAATCGTGCCAATGCACTCCAGCCTGGCAACAGAGCGAGACTCTGTCTCAAAAAAAAAAAAAAAAAACAATTCCAAACTCCTTAGAATGGTGTCAAAATATTTGCAAATCTAGATCTTACCATCTCTCTGGTCTCAACGCCCACTACTTCAACCTCCCTCCCCAAGTCTTCCAAATTACCATAATCAATCACACCTCTGTGCCTTTAAGCCTGTTTCTGTTTCTCACAGAAGGGGCCTTTCCAATCCTCTTCACCAACAGAACATGTCCTTTGTCAATTAAGACTTAATTAAAAATGTATTTCCTCCATGAAGCTCAAAACATTAATACTGAATCAATGCCACAATCTTCCTTCGTGACTCCTAAGGCTAATGAGTTAAACACAACTGAAGAAAATCACAGAATCTTAGCATGATTATAGATATACGACTTTCACCTTCAGCTGGTTTTCAGCATTGCTCTAATACCTATGCTGTTCTCCACTCAATCGTTTTACTTTTCCTTGTCAACTCTCCCCTTTACTCTCAATGACTATTTCAAGTTTTACTATTTGTCTCAATTTCCACATTCAACTACTGGCCCATCATCTCTCAAGAAATAACTTTCACTCATTCATTACCTACAAAACAAGCCCTCAGGCAACTACTCCACACCCACCTAACTTTCCTTGTCCAATCTCCCCTCCTACTGAAAAGAGAACCCCTTCCACCATGCCCTTTTATCCCTTCTCTTCCCATCAGCCTACAAATACACTCAAGCTCAATCTCATTCTCTCCATGGGGAGAATCCTCCTTTCACCCTAGGTCCTCCTCAAACTGTTAACCAATTTCTTACTTTCCCTCGTGCTCTAGCTAAGAGCACTCAGTCTATCCTACCTCCCCTTCCTCACTTTCCAGTGACTACTAAACCAAGCCACCTGGCTTCTCCTACTAAAACTCAACATATCAGCTTTAGGAAAATTCACCAATTAATAATCTTCTAATTGGGACTATGAATGAACACTTTTTCACTCTTTTCTCACTAAAAAACAACTGCATTCGACATTATCCATTTGTCCCTGCTTCCTAAAATTTTACCCTTCTAATTTCTGCGGTCTCACACCTTCTGGCACTTGCCCATCTTCCTCATGGCCTCCTCCGACTTTCCCTTAATATCAATGCTTCCAAGTGTGGGGAAAAGAAAGAAAGATCAGACTGTTACTGTGTCTATATAGAAAGAAGTAGACATAAGAGACTCCATTTTGTTCTGTATTTGAGATGCTGTTAATCTGTGACCCTACCCCCAACCTTGTCCTTGCAAGAGACATGTGCTATGGTGACTCAAGGTTTAAAGGATTTTGGGCTGTGCAGGGTGTGCTTTGTTAAACAAGTGCCTGAAGGCAGCTTGCTGGTTAAAAGTCATCACCATTCTCTTAATCTCAAGTACCCAGGGACACGCACACTGCCAAAGGTCGCAGGGACCTCTGCTAGGAAAGCTAGGCATTGTCCAAGGTTTCTCCCCATGTGATAGTCTGAAATACGGCCTCGTGGGAAGGGAAAGACCTGATTGTCCCCCAGCCTGACACCCATGAAGGGTCTGTGCTGAGGACGACCAGTACAAGAAGGAAAGAAGGCCTCTTGGCAGTTGTTGGCAGTTGAGATAGAGAAAAGCATCTGTCTCCTGCCCGTCCCTGAGCAATGGAACATCTCGGCAATGCTGCTCTTCAGGCAATAAAAAGGTTTATGGAGATGTTCACATATGCACATCAAGGCACAGCACTTTTCCTTAAAAGTATTCATGTCACAGAGAACTTTATTTATATGTCTTACTGCTGACTTTCTCCCTATAATGATCCTATTATCCTGCCACTTCCTTTTCTTTAAGATGGTCAAGATAATTATCAATAAATACTAAGGGAACTCAGAGACCAGTGCCGGCGTGGGTCCTCTGTATGCTGAGCGCTGGTCCCCTGAGCCCACTTCTTCTTTCTCTATACTTTGTCTCTGTGTCTCATTTCTTTTCTCAAGTCTCTCGTTCCACCTAATGAGAAATGCCCACAGGTGTGGAGGGGTAGACCACCCCTTCACCAAGCATCTATACTTGGCCCACTATTCTTCTGACCTTACCCTTTGAGTAATTTCATCCCCTCTCCTAGTCTTCATATGAAGAAGACTCCCAAATATTCATCACTAGTCCAGATGACTCTGCCATACTCTATGCATATTCATATATCCACTGCCTCTTGGTCATCTCAGGTTGATGTTACACGAGCACATCAAACTCAGTGTAAATAAAATTTAAATCTTACATCTGCCTATGTTCTCTATATTAAATGGAGACACTCCTACCTATATACACCCCAGAAGTCATACCTGACCAGTGCCCCTTTCCCACATATTCAATCAACCCAGCCCTAATTACTGTATGGCCAAAATATTTTCCCAGTCTATCCCATCCTCTTACCCCTTGCCATAGGTCAGACCTTCTTAATCTATTAACAAGACTATTCCTACAGACTCCTAACTATTCTCTGGCTCAAGTCTTATTTTTTTCAAATCCATCCTCCATAGTGTTGTCAAGCTGATTTAATTTTGTGGTCACTTTTTTACTTAAGGCTCTTCAATAAATCCCCCTTCCAAGCTCCAGGGTTTTCAAGGCTTTCATTTTCTTGCCCCTTTCTACTTCCCCTGCCCTCTTCTTACCACTCTCAGCCACATAACTAGTGATCCAGTAATAATGAACAGCTTGTAATTCTAATTTACTGATTTCTCCCCTTGGTCCTCTAACTCCTATTCATCCTTTATTTCAAGTGTCATCTCCTCTGGAATCCCTCTTAAAGGCCAACATCCCAAATCCTTCAAGTAGATTAGATTTCCCTTCCACGTGCTCTCATATTTCCATGTGCATCTATCACGGCACTTACCAACACTATTTTGTCATTCAACGCTTATGTGTCTGCTCAGCCTTTAAATAGTAAGCTCCTAGAGGACAGAGGTTGTTTACATCATCGTTATATGCCCAGTGTACGCATCTTCGACTACATGCATTCTGAAAACGTTTCTCGAATAAATAAAACACTCTTCTCAAGTGCCCCATCATCTAATCCCTACCACCATCCCCTCCACTGAGCTTGATCCGTAGATTCCAATACTTAAAACACTAGCCTGAGCATTTGCTAGATGTCTCTATCCTCCTAGACGAAGAGCTCCGGGAGTGAGAGGACCGGTCACATTCACCTGCCTAACTCCGGTACTTGGTACACGGGCAAACGAATGAATGAAAACGTTTAAGCAGGCCGAGGGGTTTAGTCTCGGACTTCTCTCACAGACACCCTCCGCCAAGCTCACCCCGCCCGAGGACTGGGGACGCGTGACCCGCGCTGACCAGCACAGACCCCCGAATCCCAGCCTCCTGGAGCTATGCAAATCACCTCCACCCACACACCCACTCCACTCCAGCGTCCTCTTCCGTCGGAAGTTGCGGAGGGCCCTACGGACTCACCGGCAGGCGGAACTCCAGGTGTTCCTGCGCCATGAGCAGCAGATACCTGTTAAGGGTACACGACGGCGCCATTGCAGCTGCCCACCGTGCGCCTGCGCGGCCCGCGCTCGGTCCCACCTCTTTCTCCCTCCCAAAACGGAGACAGAGCCTGAAGGGCCGGAAGCGGAAGCTCGGCAAGGCAGGCGCTATCCCGATGTTTCTCGCGCTCGGAGTCCGAAACCCCGGCCGCTGTGGGAGGGGCTTCCTCATCTGCGAGTGCCTAGTGGTTGGGGGTCTCCCAGCGCTAGTAGCTGGTGGGCGGGGCTGCGTGGTTTTCAGGAGCGGCGTATGGTTGTAAGACAGTGTATTTCCCAGTGATTTTTCCACTTGGAGTGTACTTCCAGCTTTCTCTACAGCCCTTCAAAACCCGTTCTTCAAAACTGGACTGAAATTTCACCATTTCCTTGTAAATTTCACCATTTCCTTGTAGACTTGTCTAACCAGCACAGTCCTCGGGAACTGATTTAGCTGGACCAGTCATTTAACACTTAGTATACTTTTCGTATTTATGTAACAACTTTTCGAGAGCACATGCCTTATAACCCAACTAGGATAAACTCTTGAGGTCTGAGATAATCTCTTATGGTTCACTCTATTCTTAATAAAAACCAAAATAGTATCTTCTTCAAAGTAGGCAATAATTATTAGGTTGTGTTATTTGTTAGACTCAGGACTAAATCCACAGCCAGCCATAAATTAAAATTTGGAGAAAGTTCACACTGGCACAGATTTCATAGCAGATAGTTTATAAAATATATTTTAATTGCATATTCCATGTATATATGTGACTTTTTTTTAAGACAGCCTTGCTCTGTCACCCAGGTGAGTGCAGTGGCGCAAGCATAGCTCACTAAACCTTGAACTCCTGGGCTCAGGGGATACTCCCACCATAGTCTACCAAAGTGCTAGAATTACAGGCTCAAGACTTCCCTCCGGGCTGTTTCTGCTTTTGAGAGTACTGAGCCCTTTGCCCCATTGAGAGTTATTTCTTTTGCATTCCTCTGCGGTATTGCACAACGTACAAAAGAGTATGTATCTGGCATATCCCCAGCAGCATGTGCCAGAAAAGTAGTTGATGCGTAGTGGTAGTGATTAAGAACATAGGCTGTGGTGTCAATATTAGATTCAGACCTCACTTCCACCATTTACCATCAATGTGCTCTTAACCTCTCTGAGCCTGAGTTTTCTTTTAAAAATGGAAAAACACACTGCCTCCTGCAAAGGATTGTTACAAGGATTAAGTGAAATAATGTTCATAAGGTGTTGAATATAACATCTGGTATATTGAATGGGGTCAATAAGTGGCACTTGACATTTTTCTTAAGAAAATCACATGAGAACTTTTGTTAGCAAGAGATCTGTTTTTGTTAGAAATATGTCTCAAGTTCACTTGTGCTAAGTGACTCTCAGAAGCATAGATGTCTCTTGACCCCAAAACTTCATAAAAGGGGATAAAAGTACTTTGAGACAAGAAAAAAAAAAAGTCGTTTACTATTTGACAAGAGAGACCAAGGTTGGGACAGAAAACCAATGAGATGTTGGGAGAATAATGTGCAGTGCTTGATATGCCCCATCCCCAGAACTTGTCAAATCCTCAGCAAAATTAATATGGAATTTTGATGGAGCAACTTTATAGAGAATATCAAAGAATTGCTGATTTTCACGCCTGGATTAATATAATGCTATATAGAGATAACAAATGAGACTACAAGGCCTGGAGAACCCAAATGGAATTAAGTGTCACTGATTTTTAACCCAGCTCCTTTGTGCTACGGTTCAGGACTAAATCTATACTAAATCTCCACTTCAAAAATCAGGAGAGTATTTACATCATGAATCTAAATTGTTGGATACCTGATTGTAGAAGTAGAGGTTAACCTTGCACAGGCCACTAGTTAGTGTGGAACTACTGTGACATCAATTAAACTGCCTTTGAGGAACTCAGAACCATAACTGTTCAAAGTTTTTGAGCTTGCAAGAGTGGTCAAGAAGCAGCAGGAGAGTAAGGATTTTTTTTTTTTTTTTTTTTTAACTATAGGGAGCAAGGAGGTTCATAGTCTGACTTCTGGGAACTGACCCAAAGTTCCATCCATGTTCCATGTTCCATCTTCTAGGGCAGACCTCTTAGAACCTGGCTCCTTCTGTGAGACAGCTATTGTGCAAATATTAAAGACTATGGTATAGGCTGCCTGTCACTAAAAAAATCAGAGGACATTCCTGGGAAGTAAGGATCAGAAATTGGAAAGGGGAATTTTGAGTTTTGGTTTTAATATGCCACTTAAGCATTGAGGCTAGTAGACACACTCAGAGAAATGAATTGAAAGTTAACAGGTCCCAGCAGCAGAGGTCATATGTAATATCAAAACTGCCCGTGCATCTATCTCAGGCTGCATCTAACACTTGAAAAGGGTCTAGGTATCACAAAGAACCATAGGGATTTGCACATCAATAAGAGGGAGAAAAGTTCTCTTCATATGTATTAAGACCACGAGTTTTGCAATTAGTAAAAAGAGGCTTCTGAATGGTTTGGAGAATAAGATTTTATTGGAATAAGTTACATAAGAATTGCACAAATTTTACTGTAGCGGAGCATTACTGAGGTTTGAATTTCTTCATGTCCCAGAGGGGTCTCCCCTCTTGTCAATCTTAATGAAGATAATTTAGGAAAAGAGAGAAATAATACTGCCTACTCTAAGGAAACAAGCCTGTATGAGTTGAAATTCTGAGGCACCAATTCAGACTTAAAGTAGCTGGAGTTGATTTAAGTATGACTCAGCTACTTGAGGTCAAATTTCCAACAAGATCCCCAGAAGCAGAGAAATGTAGATCCCATCCTCTTTTCTAAAGACTCCCCGAAGCAAACTTGAAGCCCTAGTTACAAACTATGCCCTCTAATTTGCTACCTGGAAAGCAGGTTCTATGCATAGAAAAAATGTGAAGGGAAACAGGCTGGAGACTCCATTTGAATGGGATGCCATTTATTACTTCCCTTGGCAGAATGTGTGAACCAGAGGTAACAAAGGTTACAGCACATTTACCTCATTTGAGCCATGTCTTTTATCCTTCCTTCCTCCTTTAAATCAGAAGCAATCATGATTTCTAAAGAAAGAAAGACTTCTGGCAAGTCATTTAAAGTAGGTATGCCTGTCATCTTCTACATGCTTGTTAAATCACACAGATTCTTGTTTAAGCACAATTCCCAGTAATCCCTATCTCTTGCTCCTATTTGCTTCTCATGAGTAGGAAAATTATTGTATTTAGTATAGATAGTCTCAGGTCCCAAAAAAAAGAGATTTTCTTGAGAGTCTACCATAACAAGGCCCAAAGGGGAATTATGCTTAATCCCATAGGGCACAGATTCTCAAACTTAACTGAACATTGTAATTACCTGCGGAGTTTTTAAAAAATACCGAGGCCCGGAATCTATCCCCCCAGATTCAAATTTTATTTGGCTGGGGTGTGGCCTTGACATAAAGATTTTTAAAGGCTCCCCAGTTGTTGATTTTATGTGCAGCCAAATTTAAGCACTACTTATGGCAGGAGTTGTCAAAGTGTCATCCTAGGACAGACAGCATCAATATCATCTGGAAGTCATTTAGAAATACAGAATCCTCCCCTACTCCCAAACCTGCTGAATCAGAAATTCTGGGAGTAGGTCTAGGAGTGTGTTATAAAGAAGCCCAGCACGTGGTTCTGAAGCACATGAAAGTTTAAGAGTAACTGCCTGAGGAAAAAGAGGATGGATTGACGGGCTATGAATCCCAGGAGGCTCGGGTACCACAGATAAATAGCATGTTTTATTGTCTTCTAACTTGCTTTTGAGGAGCGAATTTATGTGATAATGTTGCAAAGTGTTTCAAATATTTTTCTCAGAGGAAGATGTAACAAGAAGAAAATCTTCTTTTACTAGCTGGATTGATAACTAATTTTTTTTTTTTTTTTTTTTTGAGATGGAATCTCGCTCCATTGCTAGGCTGGAGTGCAGTGGCATAATCTCGGCTCGCTGCAACCTCTGCCTCCTGGGCTCAAGTGATTCTCCTGCCTCCTGAGTAGATGAGACTACAGGTGGCCACCACCATGCCCGGCTAATTTTTTGTATTTTTAGTAGAGACAGGTTTTCACCATATTGGCCAGGATGGTCTTGATCTCTTGACCTCATGATCCACCTACCTCAGCGTCCCAAAGTGCTGAGATTACAGGCGTGAGCCACACCATGCCCGGCCAATAACTAATCTTGAGAGAATCTCTTTAGCTGAGAAAATATCTAGAATAATCCTACTTAAGTTAGGTGATTTCCTATGGGTTAGGTATGTTGGGTAGAACTAGGGCTTCAGAGAAAGTTAAAACATGTCTAATGAGAAAGTAAAAGAAATGTGTTCCAAAAGCAAGGAGTGAAGTGAAGGAAGACAATAAGGAAGATGGCAGGAGCTATATAGCCCTGTAAAAGTTTGGCTATTAAATTCTTGAACTACCTAGTGTGGGTGAATTCTCTGGAAACTCAAGACATTTCACAACTGAGTTATATATTGATCATGGATACTGACCTGAAGGACATAATGCCAGGATGGTCCAGCTAACATCTAGGTTATACCCTTGATTTTTGGATTGAAAGTTGCCTGAAATTAGGGTCTTCAATCAGATTTTGGTTTATTATGGAAACATTTTAAGGAACTCAAGAGATTTAAACAGATGTACTTACCAGGAATATGAGTCAGTCACTAGACTAAGGCAACGGGGATGCAAAGACAAATTTAAAAATAAATCCCCCAGCCACAAAACAGCTCAAAATCCAGTAGCAAGAAATATCCCACTACATCTTGGCTAGATTGTATAAGGTCTATTCTAGGAAGATAAACAAAATACCATGAAATGAAGCTGAAGAAACAGTATTGCCGAGATTAGGGATGAGAAGTTTCAGTGAAGACTTCATGGATTAGGAAACATTTGAACTTGGACTTTAATGGGAACAGATTTTCAAAGGTGTGCCCAGTTTAGTTGTAGTAGTAAAAATGGCTAGCACTTTGGTATAAGTGTAGGAAACAAAGCTGAAAAGGCTGATAAATTATCTTCAGGGTAAATGGTGAGATTTTCATAAGAAAATTGCATGATCAAGTTAGTAATTTAGTCAGTAATTTAGGAAGAACTCTGATGAGGCTGTGTTAGAAAGGGAGTATCTGGAGGCATGAAATCTAGTCAAGAGTTTCTAGCAACATTCAAGGAAAGAGAAAATGAGTATCAGCAAAGGCAGAGACACCAGGCACTGAAAAGAAAATTGGTTTCTGTTTCAGGGCCTTTCAAGGGGACAACCCCGTGCCAAAACTTTTTGTGTGTATCTGAGGGCAGTGTTTAGGATCTGTGGGTCTGACAGAACACTCAAGCATACATGTTCTGTTTGTTGAATGTGTAAATGGGTTGAGAGGAGACAATAGGGTCGGAAAGGATAAAAGCAGGGAGATAGTGAGGAAGCTACTCCTGCAATCTAGATAAGAGATGATGATAACTTGGCCAAGGTGATAGCAGTGATGAGAAGTGGTCAAATTCTGAATATATGTGGAAGGTACTGCCAACAAGGTTTGTTAATAGGTTAGATATGAAGTGTGAGAGACAGGACTCAAGCATGACTCCAAGATTTTCGCCCTGAGCAATGGAAAGATTGGAGTTGCCATTAATGAAGATGGGAAAAACTAAAAGGAACAGGTTGGGAAGGAGGAACATTTTAAGCTTGAGATGTCTATTTCATATGAATAGAAAATATTATACTTAAAAGATATTTGGCTTAAGGATTGGTTTAATTAATGCATGATTGTTCATTGTGAATCCATCTCTACTTTTGTGATTTTAAATAACTAATCATGTAATGAGGATCTCATTCTCCTCAATCAGAAGTGGACTTAGATATTTTCATTAAGTTGATTTCAGCTGAGTCAGATCTGTTGTTTGTATTTATATTGCAAGGATAAGAGCTCATTCATAAATAGATGAATCAACAAGTATTAGTTTCATTTTAGTGACTTGGAGTATTTGTACCTAGTACATACTAAAAAATTAATGAAAGTTGTGGGCACCAGCTTTTATAAATGACTTTTTCATATCAAAATCTAGACGTATGTAAGTTATAAGTGTTACAATAATAAAGGCTGTGTCCTTAACCTTGGATTCTTTATATGAAAGAGGTGTGTTTACATCACTACAGCATACCTTTCATACACTGATCAGCCAATTTATAAAACATCTTTCATTTGAATTTCTGTTTTTAGTACTATTTAAAAAGTCCAGACAGGCAAAATTTGATGGTATTTTCCCATTTTTATTTCATTTTCTTCTAGCAGTTGGAAATAGCTCCTTATACAATTCCACAAATAGTATCACAACATGCATAAACAATGCTCTTGATACCACTTCAAACATTTTTAATACAGGTTATGAATTAGCCTTGTTTTGAGCTAGTATTATAGATGGCTAAGGAGTTACCAAATATTTAGACTACTGAAAAAGCTAAATGGATATTAATTGTAGTAATTTTATTATTAATCTTTATAAGTAAATGAGAACCTCTACTAAAAAATGTGTTTCCAAGGATTTTTAACAAATAGGTTTATATGAGAGCATATAAACCTATAAAAGTTGAATCAATTGGCTAACCACATTTTTGAAGAGGTCCATAAAGCATTTGAGAATTCCTTAAATACTTTACCTATTATTGTTATAATGTTGTCAATTATATCCCTGCAAGTTCCCATAGTAAAACAATCAAAGATTGCAGTTGTTGAAAATTCTTTCCCTGAAGCTTGTCATAGTCTAACTGATTTATGGAAACTTGTAACTGTTAATCTATGTAAGTGGTCAGTGAACTATATCACAAAACAGTGATTAAAATAAAATCTATAAATCTACTTTTGAGAGCTCATAACCCCTACTTCCACATTCTTTCTCCACCTTTAGTAAATAAGATGAAATCTGAACATTAACATCTATTGTAAAGTAAGTAATAGTGGAAGCAGAACTCAAGGAAAGTACTTATGGGTTTCTCAGCCTAAACAGTCACTGTCTACCTGCCCAACATTCAGTCTTGAAAACTCAGTTCTACTACCACCCACTCTCAGAAGTGTTTATCCCTTCACAGCCTCTTCTGGCCTCTTCTAGCAATTGCAGGCTGAATGTCTGTTTTTATTTCTTTATTTCCTGATCCTGGCAATATCGGGTACACATTAAATGTTCAACAAATGTTTGCTGAATGAATAAATTAATGAACAAATAGAACAGTATTGATTCCACATGTTGTAACTTTTTAATAAGTAATTTGTTACTTAAAACTATGTTTAATATCATGCCCCCTCTAAAAAAGAAAGAAAACTAGTACCTCAGTCTATTTTCAACAATATGTTAATCCTCATGTTCATTTATTCATATTCATATGAATGGTACTATTATACATTGGCACAATGTAGGATTAACTTGCAGCACCTACTCTTCATTCATATTCACTACTGTGCCTATAGGTTAGCACCAAAAAAAAAATTTCTAACAAAATATGCCTCATGAAATGATATATCAATAGTATTAATATCGTGTTATCAATTTTTCTCATCTAAGCCTATCTCTACTTTCAAATCAGGCCTTTTTCATTATAAAAGCAAAGTTTAACCACTAATTTCTCTTTGATACAAAAACATGCCATAAAGCAACATTTTCTGCTAGTTTTATTAAGAGAACCACTTTATGTTTCTCCCCCCTTTATGTTATTAGAGGCAAAATTCCATTACACTGAATTCTAATAGCCAATTTGATAGTTATTGTAAATTCACTGATAGAAATTATATACATTATGTAGCTTTCAGGATAGACTTATTAAAAAGATGTAAGGCTTCAAGAAGTGAAAACTGGCATCTTAAATTTGAGGAAAAAGTGGCACATATATCATTCCTTCCCTCAGCAAGATCAGAGATCATTATGTAGTATGGTATTTTTTATTTTGAAAATTTATGTGTAAAACTATAGAACTGTCAAGAAATAGCTAAGTTCTTTTTCTCCTTCACAGTAATAAAGGTTCCAATAAAGTACTTTCGATAGTAGTTTATTCTTCATAAATAAATCATTACTGTAATTGACTACTTACTGAGAAGTGAAAATATTTTAATTTAAAAAAATACAGAGCCCTTCTTGATTAACAGAATTTGTCTTACATAGGATTTTATCTATAATATCATATATATAAAATCCTTATACAAGTAACCATTGAAACAAGTCAGTAACAAAATATTGATATAACTGTATCAAAGATCTCAGGAAACAGACATTCAGCAAAGATTTAAGGTCACTAAGTAACAGCCTCTCATAAAACCCAACAAATCTTAAAATTGCAGTTAGACTTAAAAGGGACCTAAACATCACTTCGTGCTGAACCAAGATTAGAAAAATCTTCCACTCTTGACATTTTCATGTTCTTAGTTTTTCAATCAAGTGATCAGCCTGTAATTTAAAAAAAATACTTTTTAATTCTAGATATCATAGTCTCTATCAAATAATTCTACTGGTATCCCTATTATAATATGCCACATTAGAAGAGTTGAGTACTACATATTCTGTTCCTAAAAATATCTTACAAAAAAACTCTCAGTATAATATAATATCTATATACAATTATTCTACATTGTATATAAATAGGCAGATTGTTGCCTACATTACAAATTCATTAATAAGTTTCAAGAAGAAAAGGAAAATAAATATAACACTAAAGTTTTAAAAAGTAAAGTAAGACCTGAAATGCATATTACTAAGTGAAAGAAGCCAACCTGAAAAGGCTACATACTATAGGATTCCAACCATATGACATTCTGGAAAAAGCAAAACTATGGAGACAATAAAAAGATCAGTGGTTGCCAGGAGTTAAAGGGGAAGGAGGGATGAATAGGCAGCATACAGAGGATTTTTAGAGCAGTGAAACTATTAGGTATGATGCTATAATGGTGGATACATGTCCTTATACATTTATCAAAACCCGCAGAATGTAAAACCAAGAGTCAACTCAAAAGTAAACTATGGACTGTGGTGATAACAATTTATCAATGGGGTTCATCAATCGTAACAAATTTACCACTGTGGTGTAGGATGTGATAGTGAGGAAACTGTACATGTGGAGGAGTAGGGGGTACTTGGGAACTCTCTGTAGTTTCTACTCAATTTTACCGTGAGCTTAAATCAGCTCTAAAACATGAAGTCTATTTTTTAAAAAAGGTAAACTCAAGTCTGTGAGTTACATCATTTCAGTGTTTTTCTCAATCACACTATATAATCTGGATCATTATGTAAGATTTTGAAATTAACTTCAATATCTTTATCTTGATTTTTTTCAAAGTCTCATTAGATATTCTAACAAAGTCAGATTTAAGAAGAGTTCAGATTCTCAGGATGAACCAACAATATATCTTATACTTTTATACATTGATGTTTTCCAAGTAAAAAAGTCTTTCCTGTAAGAAAATACAGTCAAAATATTACAAAAATGTATTTTCATTCATCTTTTATTATAAAGGTATAGCTCTTATAGAAAATTAGAAATACAAATAAGGAAAAAAAAAACCTTTTCTATTACACAACCTTTGTAAAAAAAAAAAAAAAAAAAACCCCAGCTGTCCAGCAGAATATTCCACTTTTTAAAATTTCAAATACATACACACATATACACACATATATATGTGTCTTACATATTATTTAATTTTTTTTTATTTTTTGAGACAAGGTCTCACTCCATCACCCAGGCTGGAGTGCAGTGGCATGATCACTCACTATAGCCTCAACATTCTGGGCCCAAGTGATCCTCCTATCTTAGCCTCCCAAGTAGCTGAGACATGCATACAGGCATGCACCACCATACCCAGCTAATTTTTGTATTTTTATATTATTTAAATAAAATCATCTGGGCAACAAGTTGAAAACAGGGATAATACGTTTGAAATATGAAGTTTCCAGAAATCAGACACTTTTTAAATTTTTCTGTACTATGACTAGAATAATACCATTCATTAACTAATGATAAATAAATACTATTGGATGATTATTCAGATATGGCAACTATAGATCACTTTATCATCATGGACACATAAAATAACACCCTGGTAAATTAGTGGTCAATTGGCCTTAGAGGGACCCCAGAGCTACTTAATAACTAAGGTATATAAACAGACCACAGGTGTATAAACAGCTGAATTCTACTCCACTTTTGCTTTGGCAAAGCAGAATGCTGTAATTTTTTAGACTCAAAACTTTGGGTTGGGCGCAGTGGCTCACACCTGTAATCCCAGCACTTTGGGACACTGAGGCGGGTGGATCACGAGGTCAGGAGATAGAGACCAGCCTGGCCAACATGGTGAAACCCCATCTCTAATAAAAATACAAAAATTAGCTGGGCGTGGTGGCACGTGCCTATAGTCCCAGCTACTTGGGAGGCTGAGGCAAGAGAATCGCTTGAACCCGGGAGGCGGAGGTTGCAGTGAGCCAAGATTGCACCACTGCACTCCAGCCTGGTGACAGAGTGAGACTCTGTCTCAAAAAAAAAAAAAAAAAAACACCTTCGGCCGAAGATCTGGTAAGTGATGCTACTACTAAAACTCCTTTCTAAGAAGTTTAAACTATCAAAAAACACAAAAACTAAATTTCTACAATGATGTTGATGATACAATAGAGGTAGCAGGTAACATTTCCTGACTACTTACTATTTGCAAGGTACTGTTTTAAGTGCCTTACACATAAGTTATCTTATCAACTCTCTTATCAACCCTAGGTGTAGGCACTATTACCTATATGCAGGTAACAGATAAAGAACTTGAGCCTTAAAAAATGTAAGTAACTTTTACATGAACCCTCAAGTAAGCACTGCAGTCAGAATTTGAATCCAGATCTGACTCCAAAGTCAGAACCCTGAATACCATGGTTCTTGTATATCGTATCCGCTACTTGCAATGGGGAAGACTTAGCCATAGCTTCTCTTCCTACAGACTGATGATCTTGAAAATCCCCCAAATTAAAAATATTATTTTGGATATGTGCAAGCAGTATGTTAAAACAGGTAATCAAGCCTATGAGAGCTGTAAGTACCTACTGTTGAGAAGAAAAAACTACAACGAAAAGGATATTTTAAATATTTTTGTATGCTGCTGACATAACAAGAATACTCACTGTGATAAACCAATAGGAATTGACTCTATAAACCAACTTGGATAAGAAGCCAAGCTGATCCACTGGTGCCAGAACATGAAGGTGCAAGTGGGAAATGGAACAGAATGGCGGCATATGAAAACCCATCCTAAAACAGGAAGGAAAGACATGATTGACAAACCAGTTCTAAAATAGTTTAAAGTCATTTTTCAGGTGGAAACACATAAATTTTAATGAGATCCAAAACAAGTTCCTAAGGTAAATAGACTGTCACAAACTTCACTGTTTCTTTTTATGCACTTCTAAGGATTCACACACTTCCTCTTCTTTTGATGTTGAAGTTCGTAGTAACATAAGCTCATCATCAAGGAAGGCCTTAAAAGCATATTATGCCTCAGTATAATCTTTATGAATTCTGAGTTGGCATAATGTCATATCACTTCAGTCTTTATCAGCTTAAGCTTTCATTCACTTAAAATACGCCCTTGCAATGAATTTTTTAAAACATCACTGGACAATCAAGTAGTTGTGGTTATTTATTCAATACATAGCCAGTAGATGGCACACTTTTTCCTTTAATAAAGTACTCAGACATTTCCTACCAAACCAACAATATTTCAGTAGTGAGATTAATTATGTCATCATAAAAAACTTTCATCATCACCCAGGTTTCTTGGTTAATACTTAAAATAAGTTAGATGATCATGATAATTATGTGCTTTCTAAAAGATACACGAGAATTCCTTTAAATGGTTACAAAGTTTTTTCAATATGATTTAAACTCTTAAAAATAAGCTTACAAAAAGTTTTGCAAGTCCACCTATGCTCAGCAGAGCAAGACACACCTGTAACAATAATCAAAGCCTAGAAATATTTGCCTGTTCAAGGTATCAGTGAGTGGAAGTGTGGAAAGGAGGCATAGGAGAAGTGCTATACTGCAGCAGTGATCCTCTGGGACTAGCAATGTGGAGTCAGCTATGCAGTACATACTTTGAAATTTCCGCCACTACCTAGAAGAGGAGACCAGGTTTTCTTTCTACCAAACAGTCATATAATGTAGGATCAAGTAATCTAGAAGCTTGAAGCAACTCAAAGGTTCACTCAATCTTTTCATCTTAAAGATAGCGAAGCCATGATCCAGAAAGTTTAAAATATTCCCAAGGTCACAAAGTTAGACAGTCGTAGAGCTGGAGTTGAGACTCAGGGCTCTCGAATCTTTGTCCAATGTTCATTCTTCTAATAAGCATCCTATGACTGTGTAGGAAATGTGTGGCTTCTGGCCAAAGGGTCTCAAACACCATCTGTTCCTTATCATTATCACACTTGGTAATGCTTAACAGTTTTTGGAAGATTTTTCACACAGAGAATCTCATTTGCACCTACCAGCAAGCAGAGCAGGTATTATCTTGGAGAGGCTAAATGGCATGTCTAAACTAACACAGACATTATAAGTAGCGTACACCACAAGTAGCATGGATGGCATTGGAATTCAAGTCTATTCTGAATTCTAGGTTAAAAGTGTTAGAAGTAATCTCCATTATACCTGCTTTGGTCACAGAAGCAAAATTGGAAATCTTTTAAAAAGAAAAAGATAAATTAAAACATTTGAAAAGGCCCAGCACAGTGGCTCATGCCTGTAATCCCAGCACTTTGAGAGGCTGAGGCGGGCGGATCACTTGACATCAGGAGTTCGAGACCAGCCTGGCCAACATAGCAAAACCCTGTCTCTACTATAAAAAAAAACAAAAATTAACCAGGCGTGGTGGCATGCGCCTATAATCCCAGCTACGTGGAAGGCTGAGGCAAGAGAATCACTTGAACCTGAGAGGCGGAGGTTGCAGTGAGCCGAGATCACACCACTGCACTCCAGCCTTGGGGATAGTGCAAGACTCTGTCTCAAAAAAAAAAAAAGTTGAAAAATTTGAAAAATTGAACATCATGTGCTTATGCCAGAGTTCAGCAGACAAATTCAAGTAAATGTCACATTAGAATTATAATCATGTGCTTTTTAAATCATATAAAATTTTCCTAAGAAAATTCAACTTGCACACAATTTTATAGGAATGCACATATGGAACAAAGAAAAGCAGACTTGCTGGGTGTGGAGACTCACACCTGTAACCCCAGAACTTTGGGAGGCTGAGCCAGGAGGATCACTTGAGCCCCAGAGTTTGAGACAAGCCTGGGCAACATAGGGAGACCCTGTCTCTACATAAAAATTTTTTTTTTTTTTTTTTTTTTTTTTTTTTTTTTTTTTTTTTTTTGAGGCGGAGTCTCGCTCTGTCGCCCGGACTGGAGTGCAGTGGCCGGGTCTCAGCTCACTGCAAGCTCCGCCTCCCGGGTTTACGCCATTCTCCTGCCTCAGCCTCCCGAGTGGCTGGGACTACAGGCGCCCGCCACCTCGCCCGGCTAGTTTTTTTTTGTATTTTTAGTAGAGACGGGGTTTCACCGTGTTAGCCAGGATGGTCTCGATCTCCTGACCTCGTGATCCGCCCGTCTCGGCCTCCCAAAGTGCTGGGATTACAGGCTTGAGCCACCGCGCCCGGCCAAAAAATTTTAAAAGTAGCCGGGTGTGGTAGTACTCGCCTGTGGTCGCAGCTACTCTGGAGGCTTAGGTAGAAGGATACTGTAGTCTGGGAGGTCGAGGCTGCAATGAGCCTTGCTCATACCACTGCACTCTAGTCTGGGCAACAGAGTAATATCCTGTCTCAAAAAAATTTTTTTAAAAAGTAGACTAGTAACTATTTTACCTACCCACTGCTCATATAGACTTGTCTGTCAAAACTACAAGTGGAAATTATTGGAAGATATTGAGACACAAGAGGAAGTTTTATTACATTTATACTACCAATGAACTATATTCTCACTTTCAGGAAAACTACATTTAAACCACAAACTGCCACCTCTGTTTCCATTTTCCATGGAGAAATAACATTTCGAAAAAAGCCAATAATGTATAATATTGGTTTCCATCTGGAAGTATACACACCTCACATTCGTGAAGTCAGTGAAATTATTTCTTTCAAGAATGGTTTTTCCAACAGTTACCATGTTCTCAACTGTAAAACAGAAAAGACACAACATTACACTAGAGAAGACACTAAGTTCACAAAGGTTAATATATTTTTTTAAATTGTCCATGAGTTCCTAAATGTGGAAGCTGCATAATGAAAACATGAGTATTGTACTATTTTTTAATGAATTTAAAATTCTTTAGAGTGAAAATTTCAAAAAGTCATAGTGCTCCTTTTTCACAGTACTTTTCTTTTTAATCTTCACTGCCATCACTGATACCAACTGAAGATGATATAAACATGAAGAATACTGCCATCATCTTACCCAGTTCTACTTGATCTTTCCTTAGAGTTCTGCAGTTTCCAATATGCTTCTTTGGCACCACAAGATAATGATGAGTTGCTGCTGGTTTGATATCTTTGAAGCAAATTAGGTCCTCATTCTAAAGGAAAAAACATTTGCTAGTAAATTTTTAAAAAGAATTTCTTAATGCTGTTCTGGCATGACTTACGTATCATTAATCTCAGTCTGACAGGGAAATGATACATACGTCACACCTAACCCCCACTGGGCAATTTTATAATTATGCATTAAGTTCATAACAGTTCCTTCATGAGATGCTCATTTGTTCCAGAGAATAAAAAAAGACACATAAAGTCAAATTTGGAGAAACAATTACGAGTAAAGTTCACTAAAACTTCATTACCAATAATCTCAGAGTTTATTATTTCATTACACATTTCTCTATCCCTACCCTAAAGTTTTTCACTCTTGATACATATTTTTTAAGGTTTGGCTACAGAATCACAGCAAGATAGATCAATTCCTTTCTACATTTAATTTTTTTCCCAACGTAGCACTTTCCTCAACTATAAAAAGAACATCAGCTAGCATTTACATGTCCAGGGACTGCATTTTTTAAACATTTTTTGAAGCAATTATATCCAAATACTTTTTTACTTGCCACTTTACAGTATTAAAAAGACCGAAATGCTGAAATAAATTCCAGTATATTGTACTAATTTATGGGCCCACTACAATACATGTATGGCATCAGTTTTCTGGTTTAAATTACTCCGCACAGTAATCTACAGAAAAAAGAAAAGGAGAGGAAGAAGAGCGTGTTTCAACCCATTAACATTTGAATTTCAAACTTTCCTAAGAGAAAATCTATATTCGCTAAATAACCATATTAAGTATCTGATAGTGAATACCTTATTAAGTATCTTATACTGATTTTAATTAATTTATAAGTACTTTATAGTAAATAAAAATTAATTAAAATCAGTATAAGCAGAGTTTCCCTTTAAAAAAATCCATGAATGCAATGCTGCTCAATAGTTCTCCATTCCAAGAGCCAAAATTCAATTCAAACAAGTGCGTCATATCCATTCCAGTAATCCCGGTTATCCTAAGCTAACAAACATGACCATTATATATCGATTTTAATCCAATTCTATCATTTTATTATGGTTTTTCTGTCTAGTATTAAAATTAAAAATTGATATCCATGGAATGTTTTAGAAAAGGATAAGGTCAAGGACTACAATGTTTTTGATTGTTTAAAATTTTCCTTTTTTCCTTTCTTTGAGACAGGGTCTCTCTCTGTAGCCCAGGCTGGAATGCAGTGGCACAATCATGGCTCACTGCAGCCTCGATCTCTTGAGCTCAGTTGATCCTCCCACCTCAGCCTCCCAAGTAGCTGGGACTAAAGATGCACATCACCATGCCAGGCTATATATATATATATATTTCTAGAGATGGAGTCTCCCTATGTTGTCCAGGCAGGTCTCAAACTCCTGGACTCAAGCGATCCTCCTGCCTCAGTCTCCCAAAGTGCTGGGATTACCATTATTTCTTTAATACTTCCAGCTCAGAAACAATTAAAATTGAGGGTTAAATCTAGTACAAGAAAATTGCCACAATCATACTTCCCAGATTGATTCATAACACAATAATGTTATGTATCTTTATTTCCCCTCAATTATGGCATTAATTTTTCAAAATCCAGAGGCAATTCTTTCTGGTACAGAATACAACCTGGTTAAAATTAGTTTGAGATGATGTAGCTGTACTCTACCTCACAGCAGGAATAACACTTCTTTAGATTAATAGAACTAGCAAGTGCCAGTCTAATGGCTAGTAGGAGAAAAGCTAAAGAGGTTCCTAAAAATCTGCTGTCTCATACTGCATAACTTAGCCATAAGAATGAACCAAAATGCTTAGTTTTGTCTTCCAACCCCTATATTGAAAGGTTTTGGTTACCAACTTTCATATATCAATAATTTATTTTCCCAATTTTAATTAATTAATTACCCAATCCCAATCCTAATAAAAACTACCAATCAACATGACTCTCATCACCAGGAATAGATAAAATTCCTCTCAAAAATAAAGAAACTTGATGTTTTAGTTAGCCTGCACCCTGACTAAATTAGAGTTTCATGAAGCTTTCTGAAATAATGAAACTAGCTCTGATGTCACCCTTTGTCCCATTCCTACTGCTGATCCAGGCATCATTTACATAGTTCATCTTAAGAAAAACGATCCTCCTATTCTACAGATACACTGGCAAAAATGTGAAATGATATGTGTGTGTGTATATATATATGTAAAAACTATTCTTTGCAGCATAATTCATGATAGCAAAGGACTAAAAAATAAACCAAATGTTCATAATGCATCTGGGAGATTGGTTTAATAAATTATGGCAAATCCACACAATGGAGTATTGTGTGGCTCTAAAAACGAATGAGGAAGATTTTCATATACGTATGAAATTATTTCTAAAACATATTCAAGCTTTTCTTAAAAATAGCAAGGAGCAGAAGAGTGGTTAAGCTATCTTTTGTGTGTAGGAAAGACGAATAGAAATACAGACATGTGAATACCTATTTACTCACAATGGAAGGATAAACAAAAAAGTTTTTAAAAGTTTCTTATGGAGAAAGAGAACATGGTAGAGATGACAAGAGAACAGATGCTAGATTTCTCCAAATGTACCTTGCTTTACAATTTGGACTCTGAAAACATGTAAATATTTAACATGTATACTTCACACTTCACAAGAAAAAAAAAGCAATCCCTAAAAATAAAAGACAAACAACAATAAATGAACCTAACTGTATGTCATTTTGGTAGCATAATCATTCCATTCAAAGAAAAGAATTATTTCAAGTGACTTTAAAATACAGTATTTTGCCTATCCATCCCTAATGACATCCACTAAAAGAACATTTTTATTCCTGCACTGAATTTGGATCATAGGAAAGCTCCTCAAATGTGGGGCATGCCATATTCATCTTTGAACTCCAAGTGAATAACAAAGTACACCTGCCAAACTGCTGAATAAATAAATGACAGATGCTTCACAGAAGATGAAGTTACTGATACACCCTCCTCTATCCCTTAAAAAATGGTGTGTCATTTGGGTTTTCAAGTAGTTTTCCAGGAACAGAGATAGGTTTTCTATGATCTTTCAGTTTCTCTTTGCAAAACCCCTTCTTAAATTGGAATTGTGGCTATTTTTGAATTAGATCAGTGTGTCTCAACCTTTTCTCATTATCACCTCCCTGAGGAGCCTTTATAGACGTTTTCTGATTGCCCCCTCCCATTATGTTTTAATGTCACAGATACATTGTATATATGTTTATGTTCTGTATGGTATACCTATGCTTTACATATAAAAAGAATAAAAAATGTTTTTCTCCTGCCACCTCTGCTCCACCCCAGGGAAGAACCAACTTTTATCCTTTTGGTAATACATGGATGAGAGGAAGAGCTAGCCTATCCTGACTTCATTATCACCACTGACTCTAATCATCAATTTAAACACAACAAATAACTCTTTCAGATTTCTTTAAATCTGAAAACCCAAATAGGGCAGATTGGCACTCAACCTCCATTCTAAATATTTGTGGTTTCTGTAATGCAGAACTAAAAAAGCTAAAAATCCCAGAGGGAATTTAGATCGTGCCAATCAAAAAGCCATGTTTTTGCTGCTTCTGTTATCATCCATCTTCCAAACTTGGCCAGCTCTAAGACTACAAAGACAGGTTTTTTCTTTTCTTTCTTTTATCTTTCACCTCCTCCCCCTTTTGAATACCTTATCACTAGTTTCAAGGATATCAAGAATGGCAAGACATCTATTTTTTTCTTGGGAAAAAGCTGCCAGCATGGACCCAGCAGATGGAGTGTGGCTCTGAAGCCGTGTTTCTCAACCAGAGATGGAAATACATAGATGCTCTTTTGATCATGGATACTGCTAGAATTTGGTGCACAGAGATCAGGGATGCTAACCATCCTGCAACAGGAGAAACAGTCCCACAAAACAAAGTAGAGTTGTATGCAAAACGCCAATAGCATTCCCACTGGAAACATGACTTACAAGTAGCAGTCATACTGCGTCTTTATCTCTGAATCACAACTAAAGAAGCATCTTTCTGAGGTTAAAGTTCTAATGGCAGCCACGTGACTCCTGCCTTCCTCACTGTGTCAGAGAAAGCAGCTCTCCAATAAACAGTTCTGCAGTGCTGGTCTGGGTGTCATTCCTGAAGGATATTCTAGAACCTGCTCCACCAGCCCTTCTAAAGAGTTTTTTAAGCAAATGATTCCCTACATTAAATCAATTTCTGCTTTCAGTAACTAAATTTTTTTTTCTTTCCAGCAACTGGACCCTGACTGACATCTAAAGCAAATGTTAAAAGTAACATTTGAAAAAACATTTCAGTATCATATCATCTAAGGTGCTAGGGAAAATTTGATTAAAGAATGAGGACAACGTTCAAGTTAAATTGACACTGAGTTACTTCCTCAGTATAGTTCCAAGCAAGGTAAATTCTAGTCCAGTGTTACTCAATTACTTTTTCATTATTGCTTATCTAATGAGCCTTTTAAGGCTTTTTTTCCCCTAATCCCATCTCCATGAGATTTTAATACCACAGCTATACTCTCTGTTTATTCTATGTATGTCTGTGCCTCATATATGAAAAAGTAAGATATTGCCCCATCACCACCAAAAACCAATTTTCACCCCTTTGGGAGTGTCATTTGCCCCATTGAGAATGCATGGTTCAGCATTTGCTTAGCTTTAAATCTGCAGTGTACAATTAGACAACACCATATGAAGGTTTATGGAGTGAAGAATCTTCTATAGCTTTTGCTGAAAGGTTTGCCAGACTAACCTCTCATGATGCTGGTATCTCCAATTTTTCCAAATGGAAATTTTTCTCTTTCATACTTGAATTACACTTTATATAAACCCAACAGTTTCTAAATGTTTACAATGAATATATTTTAATGAATATACGAATGTATTATATAAAGCATCGAATTATGTTATATAATTATTCTTTTTAAAATGATTAATCTTTAATCTTTAATGAGTGAGCTCTTGTACATAGTCATCTTAAATTCAATCTGAAAAAGATAGACAACTTTTGGGAGCACTATTATACATGCATATGTATCTTATGTTCTGTATTATATGGATATGTGTGTTATATATATATAGGTCCATCCATGATTCCTAGCTCATAACTCCCAAAGCCCTTGTTACAGTCTTTTTTTTTTTTTTTTTTTTTTTTTTGAGACGGAGTCTCGCTCTGTCGCCCAGGCTGGAGTGCAGTGGCCGGATCTCAGCTCCAAGCTCCGCCTCCCGGGTTTACGCCATTCTCCTGCCTCAGCCTCCTGAGTAGCTGGGACTACAGGCGCCTGCCACCGCACCCGGCTGGTTTTTTGTATTTTTTCAGTAGAGACGGGGTTTCACCGTGTTAGCCAGGATGGTCTCGATCTCCTGACCTCGTGATCCACCCGTCTCGGCCTCCCAAAGTGCTGGAATTACAGGCTTGAGCCACCGCGCCCGGCCCAACAGTCTTTTTTTTTTTTTTTTTTTTTTTTTTTTTTTTTTTTAATCATGTTGAGGCACTTTAGGCCTCAGAGACAGGCCTCAGAAAAAGAATCTCTCTTTCATTCTCTCTGACCTTCTTTTGCCCTCCCTTTACCTGCCCAAGTCAGGACTATAATCTTCCCTGATCTTTCTGACTGTGGATCATGAGACTCTCATTTCTGAAGGGATTCTGCCTCATACCCCGGAGGAAGGAAAGCTGCACACAGAGGCCAAGAAGAATCTGGACAGGCCTTGCTGGGTTTCTCCACTCCATCTACCAGTATTAGATCATACCCTTTTTGTCCAGTCACATTAATACAGAATTGTCAGTCAGGCCTATCCAATGAAGACTCCATAAAAGGCCCAAGAGAACAGAATTTAGAGAGCTTCTGGATAGCTGAACTCATGGAGGCTCCTGGGAGAGGACACACCTGAGGAGGACATGGAAGCTCTGCCCCCTTTTCCCCATACTTAGGGCTATTCATCTCTTCATCAGTATCCTTCGGAATATCCTCTAAAATAAACCAGTAAATCTAAGTGTTTCCCTGAGTTCTGTAAGCCACTCTAGCAAGTTTTAGAACCCAAAGAGAAGGTTGTGGGATCCCCAACTTCAAGCTGGTCGGTCAGAAGTTCCAGAGGCCTGGACTTGCAACTGGTGGGAAGGGCAGGCCAGTCTTGGGGACTGAGTCTTCAACCTGTGGGATCTGATGCTATCACCAGGTAGTTAGTATAAGAATTGCAATGGAGGACACTGAGCTGGTGTCTGCTGCAAAACTGATTGTTTGCTTGGTGTGTGTGGGAACACCTCCATACATTTGGTCACAGAAGAGTTCTGTGTTGATTGCTGTTGAATGGGAAAACAAAAAAATCAGTTTGTGTTTTTCCACTGACAATGGACTATTGTATATATTCACCCTATTTCCCTAATTTAGGGTGTAAATTAGTCCAAAGTACTGATTATGTCTTATTTCCACCATGAAAATATCCCCAGGCTCTTCATATTGTTTACTTTGCTCCTAACCAAGAAAAATTCTCACCTTGGATGTGATAGAAGTCTGGATTCCACCCCTTTTGATGACTATTTTTAGACAAAGCTTTCTAGAGCTACTAATATCTATTTTCCTTGAGTTTCATTATTGGAATTGCAGAATACAAAATTTAAAAGCACTTTCTAAGGATCTACTAAATATTGAACTCTGAGTTTGAAAATGCACTTTACCTCTCTTTAGCCTACTTTTATATTTAGTAAAATAAAGGGAGATTGAAGAGGCAGAACTAGGTCCCTCCTGACTCTATGGTTCAGTCCAATAGAGGTCTGCAAACAGACAACTGGTGTGCGTATTCTTTCTCCTTGTCAGGTGCTGTCTTTACTTCCTTCTCCTATTCAGCATATATTCCATGGTCTACCACTTCAGCCACTTGCTTGCCATAACTTCTTTTTTTTTTTTTTTTTTTTTTTTTTTCCAGATAGAGTCTTGCTCTGTCACCCAGGCTGGAATGCAGTGGCACCATCTTGGCTCACCCACCTCCCGGATTCAAGCAGTTCTCCTCCCTCTGCCTCCTAAGTAGCTGCAATTACAAGTGCCTGCCACCACACCCAGCTAATTTTTGTAACTTTAGTAGAGATGGGGTTTCACCATGTTGGCCAGACTGATCTCAAACTCCTGACCTCATGATCCGCCTGCCTCGGCCTCCCAAAGTGCTGGGATTACAGGCATGAGCCACTGTGCCCATCTCCATAACTTCTTAACTGTGTCTCACTACACTTCTATAACACCTACATAGCAAAACCCCAACCCTAGGTCAATACAACTGCCTACTTTGTATAATCCCAGCCTTAGGCTGCTGCTGGAAAGTGGATAGAGAATCACACAACTGAGCAGACTGGTATGACCTGAAATTGAATGTCCTCAACCTTACATGACCTGAAATTGAATGTCCTCAACCTCACGTGACCCGCTGTACAACAATCCTTGTTTCCCTAATTCTCTCTCCCAGCCTTCAGAGGAGCTACTTCAAAGCTTTTACTTGTAAATAACCATATAATTGCTCCTTCTCCTTTTTCAAGGCTTAACCCAAATGTCACCTACTTAGTGCAGATTTTCCAGACTGAAATTTTTATTTTTTTATTTTTTATTTTTTTGAGACGGAGTCTTGCTGTGTCTCCTGGGCTGGAGTGCAGTGGCCGGATCTCAGCTCACTGCAAGCTCCGCCTCCCGGGTTCACGCCATTCTCCTGCCTCAGCCTCCGGAGTAGCTGGGACTACAGGCGCCCACCACCTCGCCCGGCTAGTTTTTTGTATTTTTAGTAGAGACGGGGTTTCACCGTGTTAGCCAGGATGGTCTCGATCTCCTGACCTCATGATCCGCCCGTCTTGGCCTCCCAAAGTGCTGGGATTACAGGCTTGAGCCACCGCGCCCGGCCTCAGACTGAAATTTTTAAACTGCATCCCCTTCCTCTTTATTTTCTGCCACCTAATAAGCTATAAATTGTACTTACTATTTTGAGGATTATCCTTTTCTGCAACTACGATGTAAGTGCCATAAGGGCAAGGGGTTTTGCATGTTTTGTTTATGGCTGTATCCCCATGCCTCCAACACTGCCTGGCACACAGTGAGAAATGAGTTTCCTCTTTCCCAGGGGCAACATTCTACCCCCTGGACCATTTTAAACCTCTCTCTATAAGCATCTTCCCATGAGATTTGAACACACAAACGTCTTCACTGTTTTAAAAGCTTTCTCTTAATCCCCAACTTCTCCTGTAGCTACCACTACCTTTCTCTCCTCCCCTGGATTGCCAAATTCCTGCGAGAGTTGTCTGTTTTTGCTGTCTTCACTCCTTCCTTTCCCAAGTTCTTCTCAATCAACTGCTATCTGCCTTTTGCTTCACCACTTCATAAAATTGCTCTCCTCAAGGTCAACGAACATCACTTTGGGGACACAACCAGTCCTGATCTGACTTGGCCTCTTTGCAAGGACATATAAGGGTCACCTAACCCAGATTTGAGGATGAAGGCAGGCTGATATGGCTGCTGACATTGCTGACAATTCCTTTCTTTTTGATATACTCCCTTCTCTTGGCCTTCCCAGCATTCCTTCTATTTCTCTGTTCCTTCTCTCTTCCCTTTTCAGGTCCTCTTCCTCTGCCTGTCCCTTAGGATGTTAGTGTTCTTCAGAGTTCTGTGTAGGCCTCCCCTTCACTTTTTAACCTCCTAGGTGACTTCATCACTTCCCTTCTTTTTTTCAGTTTCCATCTATAAACTGACAGTTCCTGTAATCTGGTTTAGAGATACAGATCCCTCTACAGAGTGCTAGACTATCCAACCATTTAAAAGACATCTCCAGTTAGATGGCTCAAACTCACCTGAAACTCCATGACTCCATAGCTGAACTCATCGTTTTGCTACTCCCCACCACTCCCCTGGTTATCTTTTCTCCTCCTATGTTCCTGATCTTAATGAAATGGTAGTACCACTACCAGTTTACCCTAGCCAGAAACCCAGAAATCATCTTTTACTTCCCCCTCTTTCTTTTCCTTATTCTCTTATATCTAAATCAAGGTTTCTAAACCTTGGCACTTCTGACATTTTGAGGACTGGATAAGTCTGTTTTATGTGTGTGTGTGTTGATGGTGGCGGATGGGGGGGGTGGCTGTGCTGTCCTGTGCACTGTACCATGTTAATAGCAACCCTGGCTTTTACCAATTATTTAGGTCCCAGACGCAACCCCCAGAAGTGCCAGAAGTTGTTACAATCAAAAGTATCTCAAGACATTGCAAAATGTCCCCTGGGAGGGCAAAATTGCCCCCAGTTGAGAATCACTGACCTGTATCTATCAAGTCCTGCCTGTTTTACCTCCTGAATACTGTATCTCTTAAATTGATATACTTTTCATAATCTCCTCTACCACATTCTCATTTCAGGCCATCATCAGGGTAGATTACTCTAATAGCCTTCTAACAGATCTCCATACCTTCGGGCTGGTCTCCTCCAAATCATTCTCCACAATGATCCCAGAATGACCTTTCAAAGATCAAACTCCTTCCTATAACTCCGCAACATCTTCCTCCCAGTCCACCATTAAACGTTGTGAAGCTTCACTTTGCTCTAAAGACAAAATTCTTTCGCATGAATTCCAACACACTTAATAATCTGGCCCCTTGTTTACCTCTCCAGCCTTGTGTTTCATCCTCTCAAACTCTACGCACTAGATAATTTCTGTTCGTTTTTCTGTCACACAAACTGAACTTCTTGGGGGGGTCTCTCTACCTGGGACATTATTCTCTCCATTTCCTCATGTGATCAACTCCTACTTACTTCTTCAAGTCTCATTTCCTCTGGAAAGCCTTCCCTAATTCTTCAGATCTGGTTAGATGCTCCTCCCATAAGCTTACAAAATACTGTAAAATCACCTGACCACAGCACGAGGCATCGTAATTGGCTACCTCCTCTGTATACACTCCGCCCTTTAGACTGTAAAATCTGGACACAGACTGTCCCTTATCTTGCTCAACAACCTCCAAAACAAGGTGCTTAAAAGGAATTCTATTTATTTTTTAAAAAGAAAGGAAGGTTGACTACAAAAGACACAATCTTTGGAGTTAATTCTCTCAAAAAGTTGTTTCTATATGGACAAGTAAAACCAACAGAATAAAGTGTGTACCGGATTATCCATTTAAAAATATCTGGGCAAAGTCTTCATGCTCTGAAAATGTCCACGCATCCCAACTGACAAAGTGGAATTCAGAGGCAATTCAGTAATAGTTTCACCTAAGACCCATTCCCTCCAGCCTATTTTCTGCCAATCTAACAGACAGCTTTTCACAATTATCATTACCTATTTTCTACTAGTTTTCTCATGAGTATCGGTATTAGAGTGTGCAGGATCTAAAATCAGTATCTTGAAGGTGGGGGAGAATCCTTGTAATAAAAGCAGAGGCCACAAAATGTTATTTGTATCAAGTACCTGGGTACCTGCAAACACAGGCCAAAGCATTCGGCCCTGTCATTCACTCTTTGCCCCTCGGAACAGCAAAGATACCGCTGGAGCCACTGCCTGCCCGTCCCCTAGGGCTGCGTCTGTCATCCGCACCTGGACCCCGCAGAAAGGCCCGTAGTGGGCGTATCCCCAGCTGCCTCGAGCCCCATCCACACAGAGCAGCCGAGCCTCGGCGAGCTGAGCAGCGATCGGGATCCTCTGCACCCGGTCCACACCGGCTAGGCCTCCCTGCCGGAGCTCCAAGGGGCGGCGAGGTCCTCACCCACCCCCGGCCGCACGTCGCCGCCCACCTCGCAGTACAGGAGTTCAGTGCCCGGGTTCTGCTGCCCCGCGATCCGGCAGAACACGCAGGTGCTGTCGTAATCCTTGGGGTCCGGTGACTTGGCAGCGGCTTCACGGGTCTCCACTGAGGAAACCGTAGATTCTGCAGTCGCCGAGGCCTTAGAGTCAGGCGCCAGGCCGGCGCTGCGGTTCACCTGTTCCTCCGCCATCGCACCCGCCCCTCGCGGCCTAGAGTCTCGGCCTCTCCAGGGCTACCCGGCCCGCGCAGGCTCCGCGTCCCGCACCTCCTCCGTTTTACCTCGAGGCGTCCCCCTTCGCCTGAAGCTGGGCGGTGATCCAGGCTGAGGGGAGGAGGAAGGAGAAGCGGTGGGGAACTTCAAAGCCTGAGGCCGACTTCAAAACCAGCTGCCACTAGAGGGCGAGCGATGGCGCTGCCGAGAGTCGTCCTGATCCCTGCGCCTCGTTGGTAATGACGCACGACGTCTGCCAAGACGCAGAGCGCGCCGCGGGTCGTGGTGACATCACCGAGGCGCGGGAGCGTCTGTCATTAGGGAGCATGTTGGGTATTCTGGACAGGCTTTCTTCAAAGCCCATAGTATAGCGTGTCCAAATATTGTATTACGCTGCCGTTTTTCAAAAAAAACGTTTTTTAAAGTTTGATTTTTAAAATTTGTAGGTTTTTAAAGAATGAGCAAAATTCCTAAAGCCTTGTTTTCAACAAATATCATGTTTGCTGCATTTTCAGCCAAGATAATTTGTAGTTTAAGCTAAAAATGTCCAAAACTAACCCTTTACATCTCTGTTGACTTTTTATTGTTGTTAACAGAACAGCTAGATCAAAATAGCGACCTTTTTTTTTAATCTCACATTCCTCACGTACAGGTAAATGTGGAGTCCTATAGTTAATAGTCTGAAATATCCCAGAAATTCAATGCCAGTGCCTCATAATGCCTCACCTAGACCAACGCAATCACCTTCTAACTTATTTCTTGATTTTCCTGTCACTCAGACAAAACCTTCAGTAACTATGTGCTTAAAAAGTACTAGTTCCTTAGCTTGGTGTTCAAGGTGGACTCTGATTTGACCTCAACTTTTCATTTTGTGATACTTCGCACTTGCTGAGCATCTAAAACATGCCATGTATTTCTCTAATTGTCAAACAAGGCAAGGTTGGTTTTATAACCATCGCCCTAGAGATGAAGGAACAAACTCAGAGTTGCCCAGTCCCACACAACTAATTAATAGTGACAGAGTTTAAGATCAAGGTTTTTCTAACTCCAAAACCCACCAACCTTTTTGACATGCAGCACTCCTTTTTTAACACCAAAAAATTTGTTGGACTAGCTCACTATATAGTTATACCCTTGGTATTTGCTGATTGAGAAAATACATAACAAACCAACTGGGAATTCAGGAATGATTTTTAATGGATTTGTATTGTAATAAAAAATTGGTTGTATGTGTTTTGAATTGTTGTATATATACATTCAAGACATTTTTCATTCCTTTTTGTAGTTGGCCAGTAGTTGTGGGAACCACTACAATAGCTTCACTGCCCCTCAGCAGCCCAAGGCAGAGTTCAGAATCAATACATTAGACTTATGCCAAATTTTGGTATTCACAGTTTCCATGCCTGTATTGCACTCTCACATCACTCTGCTTTGATTCACACAGTTCCCTCCTAAATATTCTTGTTTCCATCTCTTCACTCCAAATTCTACCTTCCAAACCACCCCTCTAATGCTACCTCGTTCATGAAATTTTCTTTAGCCAAACTGAAATTAAACACATCCTCTTGTAAATTCATGTAACAGGTTTTCAATATTTCTCTTGTAGGATTTGTCTCTTTGTATCTTATAGCTATTTATGTAATACTTATCCTGCTAGAAATTATGTTTCTTGACAACAAGATTGGGTGTGTGAATCTTCCATAATGCCTAGTACAGTTGGAACAGGAATTAAAAGAAATTAAAGAATGTGTAAGCAAAAACTCAGTTGTGTGTAAGAAAACCCAATTCCCCCTGAGGAAGAGAAAGAGGTGGAGTCCTTTAAAAATTAACTGCCTATTTTTCTGTCTGTGGCTAGTGAGCCTTATCTGTCCCTTTCCCAGGCATTGTGAAGACCCCGTTTCTCTGGCTGTGCAGCTGCAAGGTCAGTAGACAGATAAACTCAAGTCATGAAACATGTTCTTCCTTGAAAAGTAAAAAATGATATAATGCATGTCTCAATTAAATAACTGTCTTTGCTTTTTGCTTCTGTAATATGCTTCCCCCTGCATAGGTCTCCCCCGCCCCAGGAAATGCTTAAAAGTAACCTGACCCTTTGTTCAGGTCTCAGTCTTTTTGGATGTTAATCTGACTGGGCCGGTGCACCTAAATAATAAGTCCTCCTCAACGCCTTGGTCTCTCTGGTTCCTGAATTATCCCGCAACACAGTGCTTTGCATGTAGGTAGATATTTAACAATTTTCTAATGAAGACTGGTTAGGAGCAAGGTCACTGCATGAGAGTGTTCAGGTTTCACAGTGTGCAAGGGTACCACAGATAAGAGTGTGCTGATTCATATCATACACATATGTTAACTTATGGAAAAGCACAAGCAGAACTGGAGATTCCAGGCTAAGTTCTGGAGCAGTGGAGAGCTGATTTGTATATGAACCCCCATTGGGTGCATATGGCCACACACATACACTTACGGGATAGTTCACCTACATACTAGCACATGCACCTTCATAAGTTGCATCTGTTCTGACTGCACTCCTAGTGACACCTGAGATTGCTTCTCTCACTTACCTGGCACTTTCCAAGGCTTGCATCTCATTCCTCAACTTTGAACTTGATATCATTTCCCACCATGGAAATGAGGGGAGCAACATGAAGTACTTGAAAATTGTGTAGACAATGTGTCCTGTGTGGAATCAGGCAAAAATACAGGCACTTGTGTGTACACAGGCAAGACTACTGCCAGTGGGTGTTCTGGATAACCCTCCTGGGGAACAGCCATTCCGGTTCCATAACAATATACTAACTTAAAATCTGCTTGTGAAATCAAGTGCTGTTTGCTAATTTCACAGGGGTACCATATGGGCTAGCAGGAGCCCTGCTTCAGAGCAGGCTCTGGAGTCAGACTACTCTACAACTTACCGTCTGTGAAAACTTGGGCTATGTTATTTTTCTTTCTCTGCTGAGACACAAATTATTTCTCTTCCTGTGCTGAGGTTTTCTGTTCATTCATCTATAAAATGGGGATAATAATGATGCCTAATGCATGAACGTGTTGCATGTAGAATTGTCACAGATCCTTCAGGAGGCGCTTGGCCAGCTGGAAGCCTCTGTGGCCAGCAGCCCCTCTGCTTGAGTTCTGCTCGTGCCCATTGGGCTTGTTCCACCCACTCGGACCAGCAGGCTGCGCTCAGCTCATACAACCGGCCCGGATCCCACACTTGCCAAAGGCAAGCCAGGTGCAGAGCAGTGAGGGGTGTGTGAGGGAGCGCGCGGTTTGGCCCCTGCATACAGCCAGGCACGCTGGCTGCTGCAGTGGAGCAGGCACCCGCACAGGTCCTGGCTCTGTATGAGGTAGCATCTGGACCAGACATATCGCAAGCAGCTTCTGCTGTGGGCACCAGCATCTGGACAAGGGAAATGTGGTGATGCTGGAAAGCTCAGAGACGCCAGGAACCACAGAGCCCCAAAGAGGGTGTTACAGTATGTCACAGCCCTGGTTCAGGGAGCTCCAAGGTCTGGGCTACAAGAAGGGCCACAGCTCTTCTCTCCTTCACATGTACTGCAGTGCAGCAAGTGTGGGTTCATGTTCGAGGGTGAGGAGTGTGTTTCAGCTGATTTGTGTAAAAGCCATGGATTTCACCCGGAGCTGGAATCCCAGGCCCAGCTGGCTTGTCACTGGCTTGAAGTTGAGGTTTCACCCGGGACCCGCCCCTTCCCACCTGGGAACCTGTCTGCCTCCTGCCACCATGAGAATGACACATCAAATTACTTGTTTGAAAGTAACTTAGGATATGGATATAAATCTTATTGTTATCAGTAACAAACTCTAAGAGCCAACTTTGAACATTGCTTTTCCCATCACTCATGGATCTATTTTTCTGCTCCTCTTTGCAACAAAACTCCTCAAAAAAGGTATCTGTTTGTTTCTCAATCTGTCTTCTTTTCTCTCTCACACTACCTCCTATCAGACTTTTAGTGCCACCACTTGGTCCAAACTACGGTTATCATCAGTGACTATATTACTAAATCTAATGGTCACTTCTCAGTCCTCATCTTTTCAGCAACAGTTGGTCATTCCCTCTCCCTTGACAAAACTTTCCCCTCTTGGTTTCCTGGATGCCACACTTTTTTTTTGTTTGCTTTCCTCCTACTTCACTGGCTGTTTCTTCTCAGATTCCTGTGCTACTTCCTCTTCTTCCAAACCTCTCTCATCATTTAAGGGTTTTGGTCCTAGGTTCTCTTCTCTTTAGCTACACTCACTTTTTTGGTTGTCTCATGCAGTCCATGGCTTTAAATACCATATATTTGCAAATAACTCCCAAATTTAAATCTCTAATATAGACCTCTCCCCTGATCTTCAGACTCAAATATCCAACTGCCTACTCAACCACCCCATACCCATGTTTAATAAATGTTGTAAATTGGCCTGAATGAGCTACTATGGGGAGAGCTCCTCTTTCACCCCACCAAAACCTGCTACCATCTCAGCTGAGGGAAACTCCATTCCTCCAGCTGCTCAGGACAAAAACTTTGAAATCACAGCTGACACTTCTCTTTAGCTACTCTTAGCCAATCCATAAAGAAATTCTGTAAAGTACATTTAGACATTGCTGTTATCTCTACTATCACTTTTGACTGAGCTACCATCCCTTCTCACATGAATTATTTTGACAACCTCCTAATTAGTCTTACTACTTCTAACCTTACCCTCCAACCCGCATTACTGTCTAGTCTCAGCATAGCAGCTAGGGTGATCCTTTTAAAACGTAAGCCAGATCCTTGAGTTCTGCTCATGCCTATTGGGCTTGTTCATACACTGAGAATGGGGATGGCAGGACCATCTTAGGGACATGGTCTTATGATGCTAGAAGCAATGCTGCAGTTTAGTCATCTCTTAGTGTAGAGGTTTGGGCAGAGTTATTACATGCCGAAAGTTCTTCAGCTCTCAAGCCTTTGCTAAAATGTTTCTGTCTCCATCAGTTGAATTCAGACTACCCTTGCAACCTACACGCTCACTCTCACCCCAGGTACTCCCTTCCCCTTTAACTGGCTCTGTGTTTTCCATCTCATGCATTAACTTCTACACATTTAAATATTTAGTATTATATAGTAATATGTATTACATATATTGAAGTCCTCATATTCAGCTTACTGGGCTTATTCATTTTCATTATTGTCTGCTTCATCCCTATTGAATGTAATCTCAACAGGAATTTTTATCTGTTGTGTCTATTGTGTTCATTGATGTATTTTCAGTGCCTATATGTGGAGTGTGAGATTCAGAGAGTAATCAAGGACAATTCCAACTTTCTTAATCTGAAAACTGGAAGGTTGAAGCTGCTAATTACCAAGATGGGGAACTCTGTGGGCAGAGCAGTTTGGGGGTTGGACAGGGAAGATCAGGCATTCTGTTTTGGGTATGTTAATTTGAGATGCTATATCATTCAGTTTAGGCTATGTCTCTTGCAGTAAACAACTCCAGGAGGATAGAGGCCCTCGCTGGCATCCCCACATATCAAAACCAGTTCACAGCCTGGTACTGGCGGATGTCCGTGGTCAGCACCTGGACCTTGGTGGGCTCAATGTTTTACTTTGGCCAGAAAAAGGAGAAGCCAACAGATGATGAAGTAGAACAAAAGGATATCCCAACAAGTGAAGTACCCAGTGAACGATCTGAATGCCCAAAAGGGTTTTATGTGGAAAGGATGGTCACATATAAAGAAGATTTTGTCCCAGTTACTGAAAAGATCCTCAACTATTGGAAATCATGGACTAGTGACGCTGGTGCAGAATCATGACTGACTGCTGAATTCTGAAAACCAGGACTTGGTTCAACATTTAAATTTGATAGCTGCCTTGATTCCCATTTTGTGAAAAGTGTATATATTTAATTTTGCTGTAAAACATAATCACTAATAATATGCAATAAATATTTTCTTGAAGGAAACTAAACAACTCCAAAAATCTTAATGCTTTACAGCAAAAAAGTTTATTTCTTGCTCACTCACATTTGTGTCCACTGCAGGCCTACTGTGTCTTTGTGAACTTTATCTCATGACCCCGGCTGAAGGAGCAGCCTCCATCTGGAATGTTTCTGGTGTCAGGGCAGAGCGAAGAAATAACACAATGGAGCCACATGATGACTTTTAAGACTTCTTCTCAAAAACGACTTAAGTCACTTGCACCGCATGGCATTGACCAAAGCAAATCCCATGGCCAGCCCTGACATCAGCAGAACGGGGTAAATATAATGCTGGCACTGGACAAGGCAACATATATTATGAACAATAATACACTCCACTACAGATGCCTATTTGGTACATCTAAGTGACAATGTCATTAGTAATTGAACCTTTGAGACTGAGGTTCAAGACAGAGGTCCAAACTGGAAATACACATTTTAGAATTTTCAGCATATAGTACAGTATTTACATTCATCAAATTAGAAGAGATCATCCAGGGGGTAAGTAGAAGTAGAAAAGAGAAAAATTCCAAGGACCAAGCTTGGAGCACTCTAGCATTGTGAAATCAGAGAAATAGTCAGACAGGAATGAGAAAAAGTGTCCTATGACACAGGAGAACAAGGAGAGAATGGTGTCCTGAAGGCAAAGCAAAGAGTGTTTCAAATAGGAAGGCGTGATCAACTATGCCAAAGGCCACTAATAGTATGAGAAAGAAGAAGACTTAGAATTGAGCTGAGGCCATTGGAAAAGCTGATAAAAGAAGTTTTAGTGTTAGAGCTGGGGAGAAAGACCAAATTCCTGTTGGTTTTAGAGTGATAAAAATGGAATTTAAGTCAGTAAGTCAACAACCAAAGAGATTACTCATAGGAAAAAAGAGAAGGTACACAAAACATATCAGAGACTATGAGCTACACTGATAAAGACCAGAATAGGTAGAGACGCTGGAGTGGCTGAGCAAAGTCACTGTTACCAACACAAAGTAAATACATTTCCTTCTTGTTTAGTTACTCAGGTGTCTCCATTCCTTGAAACCTCAGGAAACTCAACTAACTTACCATTCTTTCCCCACCAGCTTTCTAACTCTACCTTTATCACATTTAAAACATTGTATACACTTGCTTCAGTTTGCAAGTTGTATATCCTGATATGTTGATTTATCTATTAATGTATTGTTAAATTATTCCATTATTATATGCTGTTTACATCCTACACCTGGGACAGATGCTTTCTAGATGTTCCTGTCAGTTCCCAATACTTACTTGAATGCAAACTCCCTGTGGGTGGGATGTGGCCTTCTTTATCATAACATCCAGCCTGGTACCTGGCACACAGTAGGCAGTGGAAAAATATTAACTGTGGGAATGGATAGATGCATTGTACATATCAGAAAATGGACAGTGAAATCTGATTTTCTCAATGGCATCACTAATGGCATAGCTACTGGTATTGTCCTTTCAAGTTCAACTTTTCTTTTTGTGGGTTTTTATTTCTCTCCCTGATGCTAAATGCATAATACTCTTCTTATTGCTGCTTCAAACACCAGTTAATATCAGTATTCTGGGTGGGGCTGTTCCTGGCAGGCCGTCATGAACCTAAGAGGCTGCCTTGGCACAGAGGCCCAACCTAATTGATGACCAATCCTTTCTCAAGAGCATTCCAGGGCATCTTCTCTCAGCAGGAAACTGCTGGCTGGGCCGTACCCTTAGAAGGGGATAGTGGACCCTTCTAGTACGAGAGATTAGCTCTTAAAGACAGTTGTGACAACTGGCCACCATTTCAGGGGGCAAAAAAATTATATCTCTTCTTTATACCATGCACTCAGATATACTTCTGATGAAATTAGCTATTTAAATGTAACAACTGAAACCAAAGAACTGTTACGGGTTTCTTTAAGATGTAGGTGAATATTTACTTGGCCTTGGGGGTGGCAAGGAAAGGGCTTATGTGCTCAAAATGGATTCCATTAAATAAATTACTGATTGATGTAAAATAAGATTTTTTAAAGTATCTAAAAATGCCAAAAACTGCATTGAAAGAAAAGTGGAAATTTGAGTGAAAATATTTGTAGCATGCATGAGAAATAGGATTAATAAACTAATATAGGAAGAGTTCTTACAAAACAATGAGGAAGATTTGAGGCCAGCACAGTGGCTCACACCTGCAATCCCAGCACTTTTGGAGGTTGAGGCAGGTGGATCACTTGAAGCCAGTGGTTTGAGACCAGCCTGGGCAACATGGTGAAATCCTATCTCTACTAAAAATACAAAAATTAACTGGACATGGTGGTGCATTCCTGTAGTCCCAATTACTCAGGTGGCTGAGGCAGGAGAATTGCATGAACCTGGAAGGCAGAGGCTGCAGTGAGCCGAGATCATGCCACTGCACTCCAGCCTGGGTGACAGAGCAAGATCCTATCTCAAAAAAAAAAAAAAAGAGTTGAAAACCCCAGCAGAAAAAATAAGCAGCTTTTATGAAAGTAGTTAATTAAAAGAAAAAGTACAATTTAAAAAATGTGAAGAAAATATTCATCCTTACTAGAAATTGAAGACATTTACATTAAATAACAATGAAATAAGCGTTTCCCCAATTAAATTGGCAAAAATTCCTTTATGTAATAGCATTTGTATCGTGAGGGCACAGGAAAATAAACACTCTCCTACACAACTGACATGATGCACTCTACATTTCTGATGACATGAAGAAAGAGTTTCAGGAGGGAGGATAGGAGACCATTTATGGGAATTACAGAGCTCTATGAGGGTTAGAGACCTGGAAATGAGGGGTGCCCTGGGACTCTGACGCTTCCCGTGTAATTCACATGAACAAGGAAAAAGGACATAATGGGAAAACTGAAGCTCTCAGAAGAGAACTTCAACTGACTCCCTCCAAAATGATGACTCATACACTTGGCCTTCCTGACTGATACCAAAGATAAACAGTCCATGCTCATATCAAAACTAATTCTTCCACTTACACGCTAGATTCCATTCCTTCTTGCTCACGCAAGAACACCACTTCAGAAATTCCCGTTACGTCCTACGTCATCTATTTTATTATCTTTACGGGACCATTCTATCCACTTACAAACAAGCTATAATTTCTTCCACCCTAGAAAAATAAAATGAAACTTTCTTTTGAGCCTACTTTTCCCACCAAGACCTGTCCCATGTATTTGTTGCTCTTAGCAGGAAATCTTGAAATAAGTTTCCATACAAAATCTCTCCAATTTCTTTCCTCCAGTTCTCTTGTAAACCTTCTCTTCTTTCAAACTTTCTCTCCATACCCACTGATCTTGGGAACCTCCACATTGCCAAATTCAATGGCCAATTCTCAATCCTTTTCTTACCTGATTAGCAGCATTTGGCACATTTTAATAATCCCTGTCTCCTTAATACACCTTCTTCATATGTTTCCAGGTCACTGCATTCTCTTGTTTTCCTTTTTTCTTCATAAGTTCTTTCCCTTCCCTTTGTATCTCCCCTCTAAACTCTTAGTGTTGGAATACTCCAGGGCTCAGTTCTTGGTCTTCTTCTCTATCTACAGTTGCTCCCTTGATTTTATCCAATCTCACTGCTCTAATTATCTATATGTCCATGACTCCTACACTTCTAACTCTTCATGCTTTGATATTTCCATTCAGCTTCAAGCTTCAAGCTTGATATTTCCATTCAGGTGTCTGATAGATTGAACTGCTGATTTTTTTTTTTTTTTTTTTTTTACTAGAAATCTTTTATTCACAGACTTCCAACATTGTCTGATGACAACTTAATCTTTGTAGCTCTAGAGCCTTTGACTCCTCTGCTCAAAATTCCCATTCTTATCAGCAGGTTGATTAAGTAACTTGTGCAATGTCATCCTATTCGTCAGTGACAGAGCTGGAACCCAGAGCCAGGCAGTCTGATGGAAACTTGAATATGTTAAATAGATTACAAAAGAGTATGGCTAGTATGACTCCATGTTTATTAAATATAATTAAGTATTTATAAGAAAATGGCTGAAAAAATAAATTCACTCATGGTCTCTGGATGGACATACTATAGGTAGATGTTTTTCCCTCTCTTTTATCTCTACATTTTACTTGTTCACCAAAACTTTTGTCGCAAGTAAAACATCCTGATCAACTTTTTTTAAGATTCAGGATTCCAGATGAACTTTATTTCCTCTAATAATTCTCTGCATTATAAATAATCCTATTCCATATATTTTTGAGTTGTTCATGACATGTCAGAAGATGTAGGGCATTTTCATGCAGATTTCGTGGTATTTCTGGCAGAGGTGGACTATTGAGCTGCTATGACCATATGCATGATACAATGTCATGTTTCTTTCCATTTTATAGTGAAGATGTGGAAAGTGTGTTTGTGGGTTTGTCCTAATCTGATAAAATATCATCTTGATAATAGGCATATCATTTTCTGCATCCTAAATAGAAATCTCCTGAGCACGAATACAAAGACCATTCCTGTCTTATATTTAGTAAATACCAATAAATTTTTGCTCTTTCACCACTGTCTGAAGAATATTAGATTTTCCCAAAGCTAAAAAAATAACAAGCATGAAAACATTTCTCCCTCCTTAAGAAAAACAATAAAAGAAAGACTTAAGGCTAAGGTGGCTGTTGCCTGGTACTAAATGTTGCATGTATATTGGCCTCCATATGTTGTAATAAGTGTGAAATGTCTCGGCAAAATAAGGGGAGGAAGGAGTGCTTGTGTGTGGGAAAAGAGAAATTTCCAGTTTCTGATTACTGAACTGCCTCACAGCTCTCTTTGAACAAATACTGGCCGGTGGCCCGACATTAAGGGAAGTCCCGATCTGTTGTTAAGTGGAAACAGTGTAAATTATTTCTAATGGAGAGAATGACAAAAGCAAAACTTTCCCATCCCTATTTCTTTGATAAATTGCTTTGTCTACAGAATATAATGCAGACATTTCTGTTTTTTATAATATTAATCTTAAAAGCCATGTCCTTAAAGCATTGAAAGTAATTTATTTATTTATTTATTTATTTTTTTTAATCAGGAACACGTCTACACCTGGACTTTGTATTTTTGATAAAGAATTCAGCATGGCCGGGCGCGGTGGCTCAAGCCTGTAATCCCAGCACTTTGGGAGGCCGAGACGGGCGAATCATGACGTCAGGAGATCGAGACCATCCTGGCTAACACGGTGAAACCCTGTCTCTACTAAAAATACAAAACTAGCCGGGCGAGGTGGCGGGCGCCTGTAGTCCCAGCTACTAGGAGGCTGAGGGGGAAGAATGGCGAAAACCCGGGAGGGCGGAGATTGCAGTGAGCTGAGCTCCCGCCACTGCACTCCAGCCTGGGCGATAGAGGAAGACTCCGTCTCAAAAAAAAAAAGAATTCAGCATAAACAAAGTTTGATGTGACTAACACCATCATATTTCTAACTTACTTTTGTCTGGCATTTTACAATTTTCTAAGGCACTTTCATATACACAAATTGATTCTCATGTCAACTCAGAGAAGAGGATATTATTATCCCTATTTTAGAAATGGAGAAAATAGGACACAGGAAGATGTATTTACTTGGTGGATGATAGATGGGTCTGTCTTGAAGGCCTTTTAGCAGCACCAGGGGGCATTTCTTATCTCCCCCAAAGCAGCAGGAAACAGCTACCATGTAAATCAGCATACCTCCGACATCTTGAAGTTAATGTCAATTTTCTTGTCAAGCTCACACCTATATTTCCTCATCATCTCAAGGCCAATATATCTTATCCACACCACTAACTCTTGTTCTCATTAGTTACCCTCAAGGTAAAAATTTGTCTTTACTCATACCCAAACTTTCCCACGCTTCTTTTCCCCAAACTTTTTTCCACTGTTAACCTCTTTTGAAGCTCTTTCTACTGTAAAAAAAACACAATTTTATTGTACTTACTCTAATCTATACTCTCAACCTCTTAGCAGAGCGATACCTTCACCTTCTTTCCTTAACTGAAACTTGGATTTCCTGCAAGAATATTATTTCCCTTGAGCTTTGACAAGCAAAAACTGCTTGTTCTCTCCTCTCAACACGCTGAGAGATTTGGAAGCAGGGCTGGCATTCTCCTAGCTTCTAATTGCCAGCTCCAGGTTATTCCATTCCTACCCAAGTACTATGGCACGATCTCGGCTCATTGCAACCTCCACCTCTTGGGTTCAAGCAATTCTTCTGCCTCATCCTCCCAAGTAGCCAGAATTACAAGTGTGTGCCATCAAACCTGGCTAATATTGTATTTTCAGTAGAGATGGAGGTTCATCATGTGGGCCAGGCTGGTCTCGAACTCCTGACCTCAGGTGACCTCGGCTTCCCAAAGTACTGGAATTACAGGCATGAGCCACAGTCCCCAGCCCTCTGCCCTCTTTGGAGTCTCATGCTATAGCATGGAGCATAATCACCTTCATCTACCCGCTTCTAGATCACGCCCAGATTCACAGAGAGCTTCAGCACCTGGCTAACAAACACTGCCAAGCTCCTGCTGTTATCTTAGACAACTTCACTGTCCGTGACTCACCGCTTCTCAAACACCTGGATTTCAATGCCCTTTGCCTCTATTCTTCTTTAACACAACTCACCTCTGTGGCAAATCTAAACTTTATAATCACCCGGATTATCTGGAAACCTGAACATCAATGACTGTTCACAGCTCTGTCAGCACTTGTCCTAGCAACTTTTGTACTCTCCTGACATGGTAGCAATTTCTGTTCTTGATCTTTCTCTCTTTAACTCTTCCAGCCACCCTCCCATCTGTACTTCCTTCCCTATCCAGCCTACTCTAGCGGCCACTAATTCCCTGAATTCCTTCTGGGCGCCCACCACAGCTTCTCTCTTTCTGCTGTACTCCCAACTAATTTTCTATTTCTTGTAGTTATCCTGGTGGTTTAAGGCATAGACTGGGGGATCCAGACTCCCTCAATTTGAAGCCCATTTCTACCACTTAGTAGTGATTCCACTTCGAATAAATCATTTAATTTTTTATGGCTTCCATTTTCCTTGGCTGGAAAATAGTAGTAGTACCTATTCATGACTAGCACAAGTTATTATGAAGATTGAAGTAATATATGTAAAGTGCTTAGAATAGTACCTAGAACATAAGTATTCAGTAAATGCTTAATCTTATGACGACTGAACTTCTTGATGCTATTTCCTTAAAAAAGTCATGTAACCAAATTAATAAGTGCAAATATATGTCCAGATGTGCAAAGTAAAACACAAACTGACAAAAATCTTCTTTTTTCATTCCTCTCCCTCTATATTGCCTGTTTAAGGGAACTTTTGAGAAAATTCCCTGGTAAAGCCTGAGACTGTCTGACACCATCATGTTAGCTGTTTGTCTTCCTCATCAAAAGTATATAAGATTAACAGACTGATGAATGTCTATTATTTTTAAGGCAGGAATGGCAAGGACATTAGGTGACCTCTTCCAAGAAGACAGACTTTAAAAAACAGGCAGGTTGGGCACAGTGGGTCATGTCTGTAATCCCAGCACTTTGAAAGGCTGAGGCTGGTGGATTGCCTGAGCTTAGGAGTTTGAGACCAGCCTGGGCAACATGGTGAAACCTTGTCTCTACCAAAAATCACAAAAAATTAGCCAGACATGGTGGTGTGTGCCTGTGGTCCCAGCTACTGAGGAGGCTGAGAGGTGGGAGGATCACTTGAGCCTGGGATACAGAGGTTGCAGTGAGCCGAGATGGCGCCACTGCACTCCAACCAGGGTGACAGAGTGAGACCCTGTCTCGCCAAACACAAACAAACAAACAACAAAAAAAACTTACCAGGCAGAAGACATGAAAAGAGATCTCACAAAAGAGAAAAAAAGAATGGCTAAGAAACACATTTAAAGATGCTCATCCTCATTAGTAATCAGAGAAATGCAAATTAAAGCCACAGTGAGATAACATTACACACGCTTGATACTGGCAAAAGCTAAGTCTAACAATATCGAGTGTTGGAAAAGATACTCTGATGGGCATATAAATGGTGCAATCACCTTGCAAAACATTGTGATGTTATTTACCTTACAAAGCCAAAAATTCACATACCCCCAAAGCACAAAAGTGCAAGCAACCTTGTCACTGACAGGAGAGTAGATAAATAGTGGTAGAGAAGTATGTTCACATGAGAAATATCAAACACACACACACACGTACACAAGGGACACATATCTACAGTAATGCCATGAATCTTAGAACAATCTTGAAGGCAAAGGAAATGAGTATGTTTCTAACAATGAAAGCTATATAATGTAATGACACTTTACATATATTAACCCATTTAATTCTCTATTAGAGGTAGGTACTATTGCTCTCATTTTATAGATAAGAAAACTGAGGCAGAGAGAGCTCAAGTAACTTGTGCTAACAAGTGAAGGTGCCAAGATCTAGCTAACATTTCTTTGATGCATACACAGTACCAGCCACTGTACTGCTTTGCCTAGATCATCTGTTTCATGAAAGATGCTTTTTATAAAATGTCATATTTTTTTTTTTTGCCAGATATGTCTTCCTAAATTAACATAACAAGTTAGGACTGGAGAATCTGGTTAATCACATGCCTTTGCATTCTTCTCCCAGCTCTATCACCTAAGTGCAAAATGAACTGAGAGTTTGAACTTCATTTAAGTAATCTTCTGAACCATTTTCCAAGCATGATTTTTGGAAACCCAGAATGTGACTCACTGCCAACGCCCTAACGCCCTGAGGCCCTGGAATTTTCCTTCAGTCTACATTATTCAGAATGCTAATAACTTAATAAGAGACATGAAAATAAAGGAATTCTCCCAGGACAATCATCACCCAGAAATCTCCTTCCCAGCATTTGTTTACTTTCACCCTTAAAACCTTAAAGGAAGAACCAGCAGCTAGAAGGGAGATCATTCCTTCCAGCATCACAGTGCTTCCTCTTAAGAATAATGCTGGTAAATTTGTAATTCAGCAGTGTATGTGGGGCAGGAGGAGAGCTGGGAATCCAAACCTTGTGCTTTAGTCTCAGCTCTGCCACTTAGTTGTAGAATACTGGACAAATCCATTAACTTCCCTGGGGCTCGTTTCCCTCACTTCTACGCTTCCATTCTGTTAAACCCGACAAGCACTTCTTGAAAGCTTCCTAAGTGCCATGCACCCGGCCAGGCTTTTGGGCTATAAAGATGAATAAGACACAGTTGGTCATAGAGGAGTTTTCCAGCCATTCAGGAGCTTCTTTCTAGAGTACAGGACTGTGCATCATGGTAGCTAAGGTGGCTAAGCAGATTGTGGGTATCCAGGTGGTGGAAACATTGTGAAAAGTGAACAATGCTAGCATACTATTATAAGTAAGAGGTCAGCTCTGGGGCCCAATGTAAGAGCTCTAGGGCCCAAAGTAACAGAGATATCCTCACTGTGACCCTCATTAACTTCGTGATATTAGGCAAGTTACCTACCCTTCTGAGGAATCCGTTTCCTTGTCTCTAAAACAGAGATAATAATTGTACTATCTTCATTTTGCAGATCAAATAAGATAATGTATGTAAAAAGGAGGGTTGATAGTCATCCTAAGTAAATGTTACCTGTCCTCCTCCTCCTCCTCTTCATCACTATTATTAGTATATAAGTTGCTCCTTAGCCAGGCATTGTGACAGGGTCTGGAGATCTAGGTAGATATCTGTTCATCAACCTTGCTTAGTCCTAGCTTCCTCACTAGAGGATGTCATTGAGGTGAACATTCAGTTCTTGCCCTCAGATCTTTCCTGAAGATGTTCACATGCATTAAAGGAATGTTAAGAGGCCAGTGCAAACTAAAATTGATTCCAAGAAGGTTATTTCTAAATGTTCTGAAGTATTTGTTAAGATGCAGTTTAGCATAGAAGAAGCAAGAGGATGCATTTTGATAAAGATGCTGTTAATTCATAATTTTGGGAGACGTTTGAGAAGTGAAAATCATGCTGAACGAATTTGACTTGTTAACGAAAAGAGTCAAACTCTGTAAAAAATATTAAAAGATTTATTCTGAGCCAAATATGAGTGACCACAGCCAATGATACAGCCCTCAGGAGGTCCTGAGAACACGTGCCCAAGGTGGTTGGGGTACAGCTTGGTTTTATATATTTTAGGAAGGCATGAAACATCAAATACATTTAAGTAATACATTGATTTGGTTCAGAAAGGTGGGACAACTCAAAGCAGGGGCTCTCAGGCTATAGGTAAATTTAAACATTTTCTGGTTGACAATTGGTTGAGTTTGTCTAAAGACCTGAGACCGATAGAAAGGAATGTTTAGGTTAAAGACAAAGGATTGTGGAGACCAAGTTTTATTGTGCAGAGGAAGCTCTCAAACAGCAGCCTTCAGAGAGAGCAGGTTGTAAATGGTCTCTTATTGGACTTAAAAGAGTGCCTGGCTCTTAGCTGATTATCTCCTGGATCTGGAAAGAAAGGAAGGAAAGCAAAGGGGGAAGGAGATGCTCTATGGAATGTGAATTTTTCCCACAAGGGACTTTGCAGGGCAATTTCAAGGTATGGCAAGGAAATATATTTTGAGGTTAAATATTTTTCCTTGTCTCATAATGTTATACCAGAGTCAGACTGAAAAGTAAGTCACAATATATAGCATCAAATAAAACCCATCTGATGATAATTTATGGTTTGCAGGGCATGACTCCCCAGACCCCTTAGGTAGGAATTTGGGTAAGATAAAAAAATCAGAGCTTAGTCCTCAGGCTTGATTTGAAAAAGTATGGTCTAGAAATTAGAAATCTGACTACAAAGAAATTATAATAAACTTATGTATAAAAAGTGTTTTAAAAATATAAACTAGCAGAATATTCGCAATATATATGACAAAGGGCTAATTTTGTGAATATACAAAGAACACTTACAACTCTGCAAGAAGATGAATAACTAATAAAAAGTGGACAAAGGGCATGGACAGACTCTTCAGGAAAAAGGACGTACAAACAGGCAATACATGTGGCAAGATGTTCAACCTCATTTATGATTAAAGAGTGAAAATTAAAACAGATACCATTTGGGCAAAGAATAAAAAGAGATAGACATAACCAGTATTGGTGAGGGTGTGTGGTAACTGGCATGCTCATACACAGTTGATGTTAACTAATGTAATTTATTTATTTTTATTTATTTATATATTTTGAGACAGAGTCTTGCACTGTCGCCCAGGCTGGAGTGCAATGGTGCGATCTCAGCTCACTGCAACCACTGCCTCCCTGGTTCAAGTGATTCTCCTGCCTCAGCCTCCTGAGTAGCTGGGATTACAGGCACCTACCACCGTGCCTGGCTAAGTTTTTGTATTTTTAGTGGAGACGAGGTTTCACTGTGTTGGCCAGGCTGGTCTTCTCCTGACTTTGTGATTCGCCCACCTTGGCCTCCCAGCATTCTGGAATTGCAGGTGTAAGCCACCTCACCTGGCCAACCAATGTAATTTTTGAGGAGGAATAATTGATAGCATGTTATAAAATAAAAGGTACTTTTACTCTGACTCGCTAATAAAAATTATCCTACGAATATGCAATTCATAAATGCACAAAGCTCTAGATACAAGGTTGTTCCTAAGAATTGTTTGTAACAGCCAAAAAAGGGTCCATTAATGAAGACTGTTAAACAATGATAGACCCATGCAATGAAGAATGAGATGGCTACATATATTGATATAAAATGTTCACATCATATTGTTAAAGAGGCAAACCGAAGAATGGTATATAGAGTACATTTCCTTTTACATGAAGAAGATATAAATTAGCTTATATATGCATAATAATGCTCTATAAGGAAACAGAATTTTTGTGATTGTTACCACTGAAAATGTAGAAAGGGAAACATTGCCTTTTACTGAATTCTCTTCTGTACTGTTTAAAAATTTTACCGTGAACATATATTACTTTTAAATTAAAAAAGAAGGAAACAAAACCTTAGTTAAAATATTTAAACAGCAAATAAGAGGCATTACAATATTTCTGAAATTAGTTTTAAAAACTAAATAAGTTATTATCATAAAAGATGAACTTTCCTTTGCAACTGTTAGTTACATCACTAGGTTATTCCTCCATAAGATGAAGGAATTTCTCCATTATTTTATTTACCTAGTGTTTAGTAATGCTTATTTCATGACAGGCTATTTTAAGTGCATTAATCATTGTATGATTATGGGTGCTGGTTATTGTTATCCCCACATTACAGATAAGAAAATTGAAGCACATAGAGGTAAAATAGCTAGTCACATAGCTAGTAAGCTCTAGAGCTGAGATTCAAACTTTGGACATTTGACTCTAGAGAATCTATACCTTAACCATGCTTTGTTTCTTCTTGAAGTCTTTTTGCTTTTTGTTTTTTTGGGGACGATGTCTCACTCTGTCGCTCAGGCTGGAGAGCAGTGACACAATCTTGGCTCATTGCAACCTCTGCCTCCCAGGTTCAAGCGATTCTCCTGCCTCAGCCTCATGAGTAGCTGGGATTAGAGGTGTCTGCCACCATGCCCAGCTAATTTTTGTATTTTTAGTAGAGATAGGGTTTTGCCATGTTGACCAGGCTGGTCTTGAACTCCTGATCTCAAGTGATCTGTCCACCTCGGCCTCCCAAAGTGCTGGGATTGCAGGCATGAACCACTGCGCCCAGCCATGCTTCTTGAAGTCTTTAGAAATTTTTAGCATAGTCTACCTGGGTGATCTAATTATATAACCTGCAAAGGGGCTCATATCATACACCCCAAACTCTTTCTAGGATACTTCCAGGTCAAACCTATCCACTTTTCTGATCTTTTGCAGGATCTAATGGAAAAGCAAGATGCTACAAGAGAACAAGACTGGGCCTTTTTGCACGTGGAGTAATAACAGGGCCTTCTAACAGCTCTCAAGTTCGACACAAAACCTCAACACAGCATAACAGCATATCTTTGTTGAAACATTCTTCTTAATTGCTGTCTTTAAAGCTAAAAGGGCTGATCTCAGGCAACTGTGGGGTAAAATGTGGCTGATCCATCAGCCAGTAGAAAATAAGGTTAAGCCAAGAAGGACTGCCATGGAGATGGAAAGCTGAATTACTTGGCTGAATTCCTATATTTTCAAAGTGATGTCAAGGTGAAGATTTTTTTAGCTGCAGAGGCACAAGAAGACATGCTTTATCACCTAAGCTTGTTGACAGTGAACATGTTTCTTGTGTTTCTTGTTTAGCATTTTCCTCAAAGGTTATGTCAAGCTAGGTCAGGGTTACTTTTTCTAACCCTGGAAGTGAAGAGATTGATGAAATGATGGGCCCTTGTTGATGGTAAATCGGACACTAAAGTTACCTCATGGGTTATCCCCTATGGCTTTTGATTGCCTTTTATTCTAACAAGTTGCTATTGAAAACTTTCTCCACGTACAGGCAAGTTCTTTGAAGGGCTAGTGGGCATCCCAGCTGCCAAACTTGCTAAGGAAGGTTGATTACTGAATCTTCATTGGTCACTGAATAGCACTGTGTAAGGCATTCTGAGATGCTCCATTATTCCTGTTGGTTTGGGAGTGAATGCACAATTCTATGTAAGGAATGGGTTGTTTGTATTTTCAGCAGACCATCGTGCACTGTAGAGGGTGCCTGGTAAGGGATATGATATACTACAGTGCTGCCATAAGCGGAGGAATGCCCAGCACAGGAACAAAAACACATGAGGAAGGCCGTGCCTGGAAAACTTTATATCAGACAAGGCCTGGGCACTAGGAGAGGTTTTCATTACCTTTCTTTTGTTGTTGTTGTTGTTGTTTTTGAGATGGAGTTTTGCTTTTGTTGCCCAGGCTGCAGTGCAATGGCGCAATCGGCTCACCGCAACCTCCGCCTCCCGGATTCAAGCGATTCTCCTGCCTCAGCCTCCCGAGCAGCTGGGATTACAGGCATGTGCCACCAAGCCTGGCTAATTTTGTATTTTTAGTATTTTGTAATTTTGTATTTTGAGTAGAGACAGGGTTTCTCCATGTTGGTCAGGCTGGTCTCAAACTCCTGACCTCAGGTGATCCACCTGCCTTGGCTTCCCAAAGTGCTGAGATTACAGGCGTAAGCCACCACATTCAGCCTCATTTTTAAGAGAAGGGGCTTCACTCTGTCACCCAGGAGGGAGTGCAATGGCATGATTTTGGTTTACTGCAGCCTCGATTTCCCAGGCTCAAGCGATTCTCCTGCCTCTGCCCTGAGTAGCTGGGACTACAGGTGCATGCTGCCGCACCTGGCTAATTTTTCTTTTTTTTCTAGAGACAAGTTTTTGTCATGTTGCCCAGCCTGGACTTGAATTCCTGAGTTAAGATGATCCATCCTCCTCGACCTCCCAAAGTGCTGGGATTAGTGTGAGTCACCATACCTGGCCAGTTTTCATCACCTTTGATTAGAGATGGGGACCTGTAATCCCATGTTGATCCAATTTTTCAGTTTAGGGAGACTGTTAGGGAACTCAGCTATCTGGTCACTTTATAAGCTAACTACCTAAACAGTGAGAGACATACTAGATAACCTTAGATGGTACCAATCTGTGTGAAGATCTGTAATGGCATGGACAAAGTGCTGGGAACTAAAGGTTCTCTGCTGGTGAAGGAGTCATAGTCTGACTTACTTGCCAATGAAAATACAATTTGGCAATAACATCCTGATCTAGAGGTGTGCTGTTCAATGTGGTAGCCACCAGTCACATGTGGCTATTTAAATAAACTAAAATTAAATAAAAAGTTCAGCTCCTCAGTCACCCAAGGCACATTTCAATTGTTCAACATTAATATGATAGCTAGTGGCTATCATTAAGGACGGTGAAAATTTGTGAAACATTTCTATCATTGCAGAATGTTCTATTGAACGGTGCTGATCCAAGAGAGAAACAAAAAGTCCTCAAAGATATTCTGTCAAGAGACAATATCTTGTTGGGTTGATTGACCACACCAGATAGCTCATATCGAATTTTTATTCTGAACCACTAGAGATTTGAAATAGAAAGGGAATAAGATCTTAAGAGTTTGGTGTGAAGAGTGAAGCTTATTTTTTTCAGTAAAGACACCTTCTGTTAGGGGCTTACTATGAATAATGGTCATAAGCCAGGAGGTGACACAGAATGTGATGCTTTGAAGTCAGGGCTTCCTCAGATTAAGAGTATGTGACCTCACTGGGCAGAAGGAAGTGGTCAAAGGCACTTTTGATAACATGTACAAGAAATGAGTGTGGCTTCACTTTTCTTGAGTTTTCTGGAATTTCCCTTGGTTTCTGACCTCCTTACCTTTCTGTATCGAATTAAATTGGTAAAAATAGGTTAGGCATCCTAAGAAAAGCATGAAACATAACACCCCTTTCTGGCTTAAGAGATTCTCAATGCCTTCCTCAAAAGGAGAGTAATTCTTTTATTAATGCTGTTTCATGTGTGTATTAGTCCATTTCACGCTACTATAAAGAACTACCTGAGACTGGGTTATTTATAAAGAAAAGAGGTTTAATGGACTCACAGTTTCACATGGCTGGGTAGGCGTCAGGAAACTTACAATCATGGCAGAAGGCAAAGGGGAAGCAAGGCACATCTTACATGGCAGCAGGAGAGAGACTGAGGGTGGAACTGCCCAACACTTTTAAACAGTCAGATCACACGAAAACTTTCTCACTATCATGAGAACAGCATGGGGGAAACCACCCCTATGTTCTAATCACATCCCACCAGGTCCCTCCCTCAACATGTGGGGATTACAATTCCAATGACATGTTAGTGGGGACACAGGGCCAAACCATATCAATGTGTCTGTAAAACTTTAAAAGGCATCAAGGAGAGGGAAACGAAATTAAGGGAAGGTATACTTATAATAGTGCAGGATGTCTCTGGTGGCTTGTAGCATGGAGATGCATCTAATCATTTTCAATAGATTCTGAAGAAACATTTGGTTGCCCCCTCCCACCCAAGTCCTTTGATATGGACTTATGAACTGAGGAATTATGAAGCAATGAAGACTGCTTGGGGTCTTCATCTAGCCTGACATCTAGGGCCTAGGTGTCAGGATGCCAAAAAAAATTTATCAGAGATTAAGATGTCTCTCATGGAAATTATGAAGTAGGTTAAGACAGATGTTGAGAGGAGGAAGTCGTCATTCATAGTACAGCTAGAAAGATTAGAAAAGAGACCGTTAGATACAGCCAAGAGTTATCTCTGGTAAATATAACGAGAGCAGTTTCCATGCACTGATGAGATAATTAGGAGGGTGGCTACAGGGAATGAAGAGGGAGTTTCCAGGGCAGCAGTGAAAACATGAGCTCTGGACCTTGTTTAGTCTTGGATATTTCACCATCTTCTCACAAAAGTAAACACTCCGGTACCCAGCAAATACCTGATGAATGAATCTTTGGGAAAGAAAATCATTGAATGCATAAATTCCTTTATTGAAAATATTGGGATAGCACTGCATTACATATAGTCAATATCCATAAATGAAGGGTCACACATTTCTGAATGGACAATACTGTTTTACATAGAGAACACAGCATGTGGATATGCTCTCACAATTATAGTATCATGGACTAAAATAGGTCAGAGTGAAGTATATGCAAAATGACCATTTTGTTTTTTTCCATTTTATTTATTAATAGCATATGGTTGCAGATGGTGTAAATGGTAAACGTGATATCATGAGACATTCCTTATATCTCACACCAACACATTATTTAGCGAGCAGGCTAAGGTGAAACTGCCAGTATGCTGTTAGTCAAGAGTTCTCAGTAGGAGAACTTGAGTGAAATGTACGCCCAGGCTACAGATTTAAAATTTTCTAGCATTCATTTACATTTGCATGGAATGTAAGGAGTATAATAATTGTTGATCTGACAGGAGGCCACTGGACAATTTGTTCTCTTTTACAAATTGTCTAAAATAGGAGAATAATGTAAAGGAAATATTCTAAGAATTGGTTTTTTTTAATGCGGATATGCAAATAGTACTTGTTATAAATTTTTTCCTTTCAAAAATTACCGGGGAAATAATTTATGACAGACCACTTTTCAGCTTTGGCTATTATTAGAAATTTTTTCCTACTAGCAAGCAGTCTTTGGCTTTCATAAAAGTCTGGTAATCAATAATATTGGTTAAGTCTTTATTATTATTGTTACTATTTTTGAGACAGAGTCTTGCTGTCACCCAGGATAGAGTGCAGTGGCACGATCTTGGCTCACTACAACCTCCACCTCCCAGATTTAAGCAATTCTCCTGCCTCAGCCTCCCACGTAGCTGGGATTACAGGCACCTGTCACACACCCGGCTAATTTTTGTACTCTTAGTAGAGAAGGGGTTTCACCATGTTGGCCAGACTGGTCTCAAACTTGTGACCTTGAGTGATCCACCTGCCTCGGCCTAATACAGTGCTGAGATTACAGGCAAAAGCCACCGTGCCTGGCCCTTTATTTTATGTAATAGACGTTTTATGATGTGAAAATAAGTTGACATCTTAAAAATAGGTTTTCCTTTCTATTCCAATTTTGATATGAATGCATTTCTTTGTATTTTTTTCTCAAATAAACGAGTCTACAAACCAAGACAATTGGTCAATCTGACGTTTTTCATTTGATTTTAAAAATGCAGAAATTAATATACTGAGTCTCTTTTAAGACAGAGGCCTGCTCATTAATGTAAAAGTTTGGAAAAGTTATACAAAGAACATTCCGAAAATAAAGTTTTTGTTATTAACACACATGATTTTATAAGAAGCAAAACATTTTTTTTTTCAAAAGCAGGATGTGTTCTAAGTCTAGGTTCACAAAGGTATTCATTTCTATAAATATCAACTTAAGACTGTGAGAAATGATGTATTCTTTTTCACATGAATATGTTCAAGGTAAGTAACTAAAAATGTACCCTTTTATTGACTAAATGGAAAGCTGGCCTATAATAGTCAAATTGATGAATATTCATAATGAGTTTTTAGAAATTTAGAATTATACACTCATATATATGTATATGTACATATACATACACACACACATATATCTTTATATATCCACATACAGATACATAGACATATGCTGCTTAGGACCTATCACCCTAAACAATCAGGGCAAAAAAAAAATTCAATATAAAACTATATAAATCAAACAGATTTGTTCCCAAAACATAGCACAAAATGTATACATTTAATATTTCAAGATTTGACACATTAAAAGAAAAAAAACTGCTGACACATTTCAGACAATACACTACAAATAATAAATAAAAGTTTGTTTTTTTTTTTTAAAAAAAAACCTCATATATTCCCTTTAAGTGCTGTGCACTTACAATTTTTCTAAACGAGACTAACTTTTTCCATGGCAAATAATAGCTGTACATTTTGGTAATGAAAATTATGCTGATAAATACACAAGGCATGTATATATCCACAGTATCTTTTTTTTTTCACAGTTACCAAAAATAAAAATTGCATTCAACTCATATATCCATAAACACTCTGATTCCTCACTGTATGGATTTGAAGGAAGTGGAAGTACAAAGTCTTTTCAACAACCTGGATTTTAAGTTTCTTTCTTCAATGTCTGCCCTCCACGTGGACCTTCCAGAACCTTTCTGCAATGTGATCATGCTCTGAGATGATGGCAAAAGGGAAGCATTGGGGTGGGATGAGGCAGCCTGGGCTGGGGCTTCTTTTTCCAGCCAGCTTTAGGAGGGCTGGTCGAACCCAGTCTTTTAAATGTTATATTTTAAGGCAGTCTGAATTTCACTCAAATGCCCACACCTCCAGATCCTGAACTATGAAGTCTTCCTTTTTGGAAAGAATATCATTATTGAAAGTGCTGCAAGAGTTGCTTCGTCCATGGTATAAATCAGCATCTAGCCATAAACCAAATCGTCCCCTGAAAAGGTTAAAAAAAAAAAAATGGTGAAAACACTTCTGTCTTACATGGCATATGGCACACTGTTCTCTCTTGCCCCCATCTTCTGTCCTTTACACTATTGACAGGCAAAATTCCTAACTGCTTATAAAACCAGGAGACATTTCCTTTATTTCATTTAAATGACTAGTCTTCCTAAAAGACAAGTGGTAACAGTCCCTCATTTAGACACATAAATATTCTATCTTTGATTCTTTGTGTCATGTGTTAGGCCACTGTCCTAATTCCTCTAAGCACATGGACTAGCTAAAATAACCTGACACCGAAGTTTTAACTACGTGGGTCAAAACAGACCCACTCAGGTCAGGTGGTAAAATAACAGTAAGAAAACAAAAACAACAAAAACCTTACCCTCCACCACCAAGTTCTAAAGAACTTATGTCTCCATTGATAAAATATGAATTTTCTCCACTCCACTTAAAGACCTTGGGGAAGAAACACAAAAAAGAAAACAGACATTTTAATCTGGAGAATTAGCAATGAGGAAATATGAAATAGTATCTATGTGTAAAAGGGAACCACCTCACCCCATTGACTGAGGAAGTTTCTGACTGCCAGACTTGGCCCGCACCAGGATGAGACCTCCCAAGGGGTTATGAAGGAAGGAAAACCTTTCAGACACATGGTGTCTCTGACCTGTGACTCTCTGGATCCCAGCCTGAGCAGCCCAGAAGGCCAGGACCCCAAGCAGTTTGTGAGCTACAGTCATAAAGGGCTGACCCAGCTTGGAGTCAGTTCAGGAGAAGTTACAGGACAGCTAACTGCCCCAATGCCTATCCCCTTCCCCAACTGCGGACACTGTTGACATATGGGAGTTGGATATTTCTCCTACCTACGTACCTTGAAATGTGGGCTGAATGTGTATAGAAAAGTTTCGCCTGTGCCATAATAGTGGTCACTGAACTTGAAAGGATGAGTTGCATATGCTCCAAAAATCTGTCAAAAGAAAACAGAAATGTTACCTACATTCAAACCTAAATCCCCAAAGCAAGGCTTTCTGGAGTATTTTTGATACATCATGTTCTGAGATCTATTTCGCAAAGATTATTACTAAACTGGCACTCAAACTTAAAAAGACCACAAATAAAAGAATAAACAAGTATCCTCAGCTCTAACTGGAACCCAAGTAGCCAGCATTCCTGATGCATGCAAAATTCATCTGACAAAGCTCAGACAACTTGTTTGCCAAAGGCTAATAATTTGTTCCAATTTTAAAAGATTTCCAAAGTTCACTATGGAGACAAATTTCTGTTATTGAACATGCGTAACATAATAGAAACATTAAGCAACAAGATACATCTTGCGCACAGAAATGAATGCTTGGGAAAACACAGTCACATCTCTTCCGTATTTTATAAGTGGAGTCATGGCTGGGCATTTCCCCAGAGAAAATGAACTTTCCTTTCTTTTGATTTGTAACAATGAGTTATTAATATGCTTATTCAATTAAAATTATATGCTTAAAAATGACCGATTTACTATAGTTTAGTTCAAAGTGACTTTTAAGAAACAAATAACTCCGTAATATCATGGCCTTGAAAGGTAACTTAGATGTGTTTAAATCAATGGTTCTTGTACTTTTTCTTGTCGGGGTTGGAAGGGGAGCCAGGCTACATGAGGAGCACTGTTTTCAGAATGTGTCCGCCCACAGCCTCAGCATCTCATCCTTCTGTTCACATCCTGAGCAGCTCTTGCAGGGGTGAGCACATGTATTTTGAAAATGTCCCTAGGTGATTCAGACATTCTTCCTATTTCAAATCCCATTTGAAGAACATTGCTTTAAATGTAGGTTATCTGGAAAATGTCATAGCATTTTTCAACAATTATTTCAATTAGATCACAATCTCTGCTGTCTTTTTCACCACTTACACTCAGTTCCTGGCTACTTGAAACACCTAAATATTAGGTAGAAGGCTAGAAACTCTTTCTAACCAGTATTTTTCGTACTTCCTGCTACCAAACCTTTCCCTAGAGCTGCCAAGAACAAAGAAATATAGCACAGTAACAAAACATAAAAAAATACTTTGCCCTTCTTCTGGTGATCGTCCAGAAAAATAACTAAAATACAATCAAAATAGGCATCTATTTTTTAAAGCATGGCATTAAAATATGACAAAAATGGCCGTGGCCATACATGGAAGAAAATGAGTCCCTCTCTGATCAGTCAACAAGAAAAGTTATCTTTATTTTCACAACCTTCACAGAATTTTAAATAATTATTTTCTTTCTTAGCTAAAATTCTCCACCCCACCCCCCCGCTTTTTTAATTTTTAATTTTTTTTATTTTTTATTTTGAGACAGAGTCTCGCTCTGTCGCCCAGGCTGGAGTGCAATGGTGTGATCTCGGCCCCTCTGCAACCTCTACTTCTCAGGTTCAAGTGATTCCCCTGCCTCAGCCTCCTGAGTAGCTGGGATTACAGGCACACACCACCAAGTCTGGCTAATTTTTGTATTTTTAGTAGAGACGGGGTTTCACCATGTTGGTCAGGCTGGTCTTGAACTCTTGGCCTCGGGTGATCCACCTGTCTCGGCCTCCCAAAGTGCTGGGATTACAGGTGTGAGCCACCACACCTGGCCTTATAGCTAAAATTTTCTTAGCAATTCTGGAAATGCATTTAAAGACTAAGGGCTGGATGATATTAGGGAATTACAGTTAATTTTGTTAGATCTATTGCATTGTGATTATGAGAAAATGTCTTTTTTTCTATGAATGTGTTTAAAAAGAAATTATATAAAACAACTTTTATATAATACTGTTGTTCAGCCTATACCATATAAAAACGTAATACATTTAGTAATAGCAGAACAAACGAATCCAAGGGAATAGATGAAGAGTAACCCAGAAATGATAAAAGGAAAGTCATATAACAAAACATATAAATGTACATTTGCTCTCCTTTCTTCTCTCAACTTCCTTAGCAGACATAAAATTATGTAACATAGTAATCATAACAATCTATTGCTATATTTGTAATATATACAGATGCATAACATTAGTACCACAAAAAGTTAAAAGATGTAGTCGAGCAAAATAGGAGCAATATTTCTATACCTCACTAGAAGTTAGTAATTAGTCTCTATTAACTGCCTGATGATTGTTCTATCGTTTTCAGCAATGCCTGGTGGTATCAATTATTCTGCAGTCTGATTCACTTAAATGTAGGTTCCTTTGCATGGACAGTTTCTTTGGCCAGACTATGAAGTTTACCCTCAATCCAGAAAGGCTCTCCTTAGCTATCTCTTTTCTTGGATCTCTCTGGTAAAGTAGATGGTCTACAGTTTAATTTTTTGCTTTCCTGGCTACAACCTTCTTCTTAACACCAAAATTCTCATTGTTTTCTAGAGTGCCCTTTGGTTTGAACTTCCCCATGTGTGTCTAAACAAAGTCAGTTCCTTTGGGTAGAGCTTTAGAACTCTATGCCCTGTGGCCTGCCTCTTCCCCTGGGGAAAAAATCTCTAACCCACTGCTCTGAAGCTAGGGACTAGACAGCGACAGTAGCCTCTGGTCTTGGCTTGCCTCATCTGGTGCAAAACTTCTGCCCTGTGAGCTGAAACAGGAGTAGTAGAGACTCCAGTATTCTCAGCCTGCCATGCCTACGGTACAGCATGGCTCTGTGAGTGGAGGGTGGGTAGAAGAAAGCCCCCTACCTCTAGGCCACACCTGCTTGGATTTTAGCTTTAGAAACACAGACCTTGGGTGGGAGATAAGAAATGCAGAGGACCCACAGCGAGAGAGGGACACCATAACCCTTGACTGGCAGCTGTGGGAAGACAGTGCCCCATCTTCTTGGCCACACATGCCCAGAGTGGAACCACGGTCAGTCTCAGCGGGAGGTTAGGGAAGGGAGAGGGTTGTGCCTCAAGTGCCACAGAATCCCACTGTTATAACTAAGATTAATTCGATTTTCTTGAATAAATATTCCCTCATTTGCTTAGAATAATTTCTAGAGACTTTAAGTGATTGTTGTTTTTGTTATTTCTACAAGCTTAGGTTCTTTCACTTTTATGTTAGAATTTCATATCATTCATTTTCAGACACATTTGCAGGTGTTGTTCTATCATGTTCTCAAACACAGCAAAGCCACAGTTTCCCCTTCAGGGTAGACAGGGTGCAGAAAGTAAAGTTAGCGTCTGGTTGTCCTCAAATCACACAAGTGCCTCCAGGGTACATGACTCAGCAAGACTCCACCCAGTGACAAGACTGTAACCTTCAGTTGTAGGCCTCCTTTACAAACCTCACAGGAAGCTTGGTAAAACTGTGCTTCATCAATACCTGTTCTGTGTGAACCATCGCATTCCTCAACAAGTGTGATAATTTGGTAAATAAACAGGACAAACAATCTATACTTAGGTGAGAGTCTGTGTGTGTGCTCTAAGATAATATAGCCATACTTCATCCAAAACATAACGTCCAATTCTCAAACATTTCACTCAATTCCTAAGTCCCTTTTAAACCACATGTTATCATTATTTTAATTTGTTTATCTTGACTCTACCCACCTTTCAGCTTGCATCATTATTAAGCAAAATGTCAGCAATCAGGAAATAACAATAGTAACAATGATAGCTAAATTAATTCCCACAACTCTTAAGCTACAATAATATTACAATAAAGTCACAAAGATCACTGTTAAGAAAGTGTCTTTGGTACCCCGATTTGTTCCCTAATTTTTCTCAAGACAAATCATGACAGCCAAGTTCTATTTCCCATAAAATGATCCCATGTATATGGCTCATTACGACGTGGATATGTCTCAGTATAAAAATGCTGTGCTTCATAGTAAGCTCCCCAATGCTTAGTAGTGCCTAACACCCAGCAGGCACTAACTAGATATTTGCTGAATGGATGAATAAATGAATTAATGAATAAATGTTGAGTAAAATCTGCTTCAATGCCAGAAAATGTGGTCAATGCCACATCTTAAAATCTTAAGTCAAACTGAAATGAGCAATGAGCAGATATGAATGATGCCTTCCTTTCGTGATGGAAGAGACTGACTGGGAAGTGACTGAAAAAAACCTGGCCAGATTCCACTCACAATCTGAGCTGACTTGCGGGAAGAGGTAACAGTGCAGGGACACAGGGGTAATAACTAGTTTTCACTAGTTTCTCCAAGAAAGACCAGCTGTAACACAGGCAAAACTACAATCAAGAATGGTACAGTGCATTTTCTGTGGTTTCTTAACAATTGGGCCCCTCAGGCACAACACACTATGGCCTTGACTGGCTGTCCATCATATCCAAAATGCAGGCAAGGTTTGTGGGCACTACTTTGGCTACCTGGGAAAGGAGCTGGTATGGCACTGGAACTTATTTCTGCAACTATTTCCAAATCCAGATCTCACTCTACCCCAACTTTCCAGATTTTAGGCTGTAGGATATCATAAAGCTCCTTAGAATGTGACTGTATTTGGAAGTATGATCCATTTCATTTTGGAGATGATTCTGAAATATGTAAGGGTGGAAGGCCATAATGATTGGGATTTACTTCAAAATATTTCAACAGAGAAAAAACAAGGATAAAAAAAGAGAAGGCAAAATCCTGTTAACTGTGGAATGTGGGTGATGGAAGTATATGGTACTAGTCTCTCTACTGTTGGGAATTTTGAAAAATTATCATTAAAAAATATTCTTTATGAGAGGGACAGGCCTCACCTGATTATCCATATCTTTGATGACCAATAGGACAGGACTGTCTAGTGATGCCGATTTCCGGTAGAGCGTCTTCAAGCTGGTCCCGTGCTCTAACGTGCTATAGGCCAGTCTCCATGGATACCCTTGCACCCTTGCAGGAAGGCGTCGGGCCAGCTACAAAGCCAAAGGAAGACATGTAAACGGAAGGTTCACACACAACTTGCTCATGAACATGTGGCACAAAACGAATGCCTATTGTTCAAATTCAGTGTCATACACTTACATAGTGCCCCTCCTTACTCTGGCAAATATTTGCTATTCTAAATCAAGAAAATGATTGTTGGACAGTGTTTACCTTGGCAAGGATACTGCCCAGGAGGTGTTTTCCCATTCAGGGACATGACTATGGAGTCCCTATCCTACTATATATTTGAAGATGCAGAATAAGCGGGATAAAGAGGTATAATCTAGACACACGCCGTTCCTTTCCACTTCAACCTGGCTTTTACGAAACAGTTCATATTTTCCCAAGTTTTCTTTCTAAACACTCAGAGGCTCAGAACTGCTACTGACAACTGCAGCTTTGTACAGAAGTGAGGGCAAAAAAACAGGGACGTTTAGTGTTAGAAGTCAGGTGTCATCTGTTCTTATTGCACCTATATCTTTCACCTGTATCAATATTTAAACTTGGCCATAAATAACCAATAATGTATATCTCTTCAAGAATATTACCAAAGGAGGCCATGAAGTGCTGAGTCTTCAGAGTGCTTAAAATCAGTTCCAGTGTCAGTGTGAATCTCCCACCTCTATAATTACTGGGTCAAGCTTCTTGGCTTTCTTGGGTCTTTCGTGGTTCCTCGGTAAACTTGGGAGCTGAACTTAAGGATTCTTTAAGGTCTCTAAAATTCATGTCTCTAAGCTGACTGGTGAGGGAAGCGCCAGAGGTTCCTTACTACAGGTCAAACATAAGTTCATTATAATATTTCATACATCTCAAGTAAACATTCAGAAACTATAAAGTACACAAAGAAAATTCTAGAAAAAGGAAAAATTATCCACAGGTAGGTATTTTTCATAAAGCAAACAGAGTGTATTTGCTATTTTACTTTTATTGAGCCTGATACATCAAAGCTATTGGAACTCTGCAATAATTATGAGGACAAATTTGGATCCTTTTAAAAGTGTCTTAGGACTATGGTAGGACACTGACAATTTTTATTTTTTTAAGATTAGAAATGGTTTTTCCTTCAGGTTTGAGAGAAGGATGTTAGTGTCTGACCAACTCCTCGTACTACCAAGAAGGCAGCAGGGAATGCAACTTTTCAGAGGCAGAGCAGGGGGCACTGGCCTTAGTGGGCTGCTGGCGTTCCTCCTTCCTCACAAGCCTCATCCTTCAGCCCAAATGAGAAGGGCAAATGCATTCAGGGATGGGAAGTTTTTTTTTTTTTTTTTTTGAGACAGAGTCTCACTCTGTTACGCAGGCTGGAATGCAGTGGTGCCATCTCGGCTCACTGCAACCTCCACCTTCCGGGCTCAAATGATTCTCCTGTCTCAGCCTCCTAAGTAGCTGGGATTAGAGGTGTGCGCCATCACACCCAGCTAATTTTTGTATTTTTAGTAGAGATGTGGTTTTGCCATGTTGGCCAGGCTGGTCTCAAACTCCTGACCTCAAGTGATCTGTCTGCCTCGGCCTCCCAAAGTGCGAGGATTACAGGCGTGAGTCACTGCGCCTGGCAAAGGGAAATATTTCTAAAAGCCTAGGAAGCTCAACCCTTGGTGGCCAGGGCGAGCCCACCTGCTCGATGTGCATATTCTCCAGGAGCGCACTGGGGGGCCGTAGGACAGGCAGCACCTCCTCATCCTCATCTTCATAGTAGCTGCACGTGCTCTTCCTGCGCTTTGCCTCCTCAACAGTGATGATCTGAAATGAGAAAACAAGCCAAGAGAAATAACTTATTGGCTTTTCTTCTAACTGTTAATAAAAAAAATCACTCCAGGGGCACCGCTGCCTGAAAACTTGGCACTTCAGCAACAGGAAATCAGCTGAACAGGACTTTGGGGAAATGGCTAATGTTTCAGTTTCAGAACAAATGCACAATTTAAAACAGTACAGTCGAGGCAGTTAATATGTATAAATTAAAGCCACAAGTCACAAGGCTAGACTTGGTGGCTCATGCCTGTATGCCCAGCACTTTGGGAGGCCAAGGCAGGAGGAAGATGGCTTGAGCCCAGGAGTTTGAGACCAGCCTGGGCAACATGACAGGACCCCCATCTCTATATAAAAATAAAATAAATAAAGTCACGAGCTTTCCAGTTTTACTATAGCTGCTGATTGCTCAGTCACTGAGAATAGTATTTAACACCAGAAGTACAGCTTTCTACCTTTGAAATGCCCTAAATGATTCTCCTTCAGCCTTGAGATTTAGCATCTGAATTGTTGAAGGACTGATCAGAGATCATTCAGTAAGACTTCTACACATAGGGAGTTTGCAATGATAAGGATAGTTTTTAATCAGGTTCCTGATGTTTTCTCTTTAGGTTGTACACATAGAAACCACTTCTGTTAGAAATAATGAATGATAACAGCTACTGGGAGCACGAGTACAAAGAAGTGTGAAGCTTTAGTCTAAATTACAACCAGGTTACAATTATTTATGTACCGTTCAGAGATGACAAAAATATTCTCCCCTTCTAAACCCAGAAACATCAGATTGTACAAAACATTTATTATTTAACTATAGCTATGCTTATGAATTATCAAAGTTCATTTTACCCTAAAATCCATTTTTGGCCCTTCTTAAATTATGGATAAATCACTGGATTATTTTTAAATTGAAGGATGTATATTAGGCTTCTTGGCCTTTTGTGTAAGATCAAGTGAAGGATTATATTAGACAACTAATTCACCAAAATTTACTAGTACTAATTATTTTGTATTATAGAGAAAAACATTTAAGTTAAATCCAGTGCAAGTTGTCAGGCAGTAGTGTATTACTCAATTTCCAATATGCACAATGACAGATACAAAGTACCTGCTGGCGTCTGAGCCAGATTTACAAGTAGGAAAATTAAGCTTACTAATTTTACCATCTTCTGGGGGAGTGTTTCCGTAGTGAAAACACTATCAAGAATCACAAACCAAGCATGTAAATGAATGAAATAACACACTCCGTTTTTGGCAAACTTTGTATTTATCACAAGTATAAAATGAAGCTGTGGAATGAAAAAAAATCAAATATGGATTTCTGGCTCCAACAAGAAGAGGCAGCCACACCATAACCCTCTCCACAGCGAATAAAATACCTGCTGGTATTTTATGACAGCACAATACTTTCTAATTAGAACGACTTTCAAAGCAAACTCGGAGGCAGATCACTGAGGATTCACGAGCACCTTATTAGTCCTCAGGACACACTCCAACATACCTTCACAAAAGGCTCTTCGTCAGGTCTGGCACAATAGAAAACCTGGATGTCCAAGGATAATCTTTGGCCTCTCATTGTGAGCAGTGAGAAGCGTGGCTCTCTCTCTAATGAGGAACAAGTTTTCTCTCCACTCTGCTTCTACACCAGTTACTTGTAGCCACGCTGAGCTACAACTGTTTTCTCAGTATCTAGTTTCCTGCACGATTGAGTTTCTGTTTCCCTCAGGAGAAGGTTCAACATTTCTACAGGAACACACCCAAATTAGGATTTAGAGCAAACACACTTCCTGCCAGGCATCGTAAGGACACTTTCACCTTTGAAACGGTGGTTTCCCAACACTATGATAAAACCCCATTGTTATGTTCTCATTTATTTTTTCTTTTCCTTCTTATACTTTTCGTCCTAACAGTCCCTCCAGTGAACATAGCTTTCCTAGCCCTGCCTTTTCAGAGTTTTTTTTCCTTTTTTTTTCTTCCCCCCAGCACCTTCTTTAAGGCTAAAGCTCCATTTAAAATGGTATGCGTGATCCCTGGTATCAGCTTGAATCTCAAAGGAAGGATGAAAAGGAGCCTTCAATGGAGGTAGGCGTCATTACAGTTAGAACAAACAACAAACGGCGTTTCACTTCAATACTATGTCATGTTTCTCGGTGGGAGGGACTTAAAAGAATGGGAGAACATCTGGTTTACATGAGGCTGTGATGATGTCATCTTACATGTAGTTTTATAAAACAGTTGGCAGAGTAATACTTATGTTTTTACATTTGGAATTAGTCTTACTGACTAACAAGCATGAAGAGTCCTCCTCTACACTTCAGATCAGATGTCAGTAGGTTAGAAGGAAATATAGATCAGCACTGGATCAATTTGCAGTGATCTTTCTGTGACTCTTCCAGATTCAGAGTGGCCTTTCAGTCTTGGGCACAGCTGTGGGGATCAGGGTGTACTGTATTGCTCATACTGGGGGTCAGTTATAAAGAAGACTCTGGCAGATACTTAGAGACCAGTCCCAGGCCAGCAGAACTGACTCTCAATGCAACAGCCTGAGCACAACCTGGGGCAGAATGCCAGCAAGACAACACTCTCCTCTGGGCCCCTGGGACTCCAGGACAGCGGACATTTATTGAGTATTTCCTATATGATGGTGGGTGCCAGGTGCTTTGCCAGACACATAAAGCTGCTCACAGTCTCCAGCAGGTGAGGAGATAGGCGAGAGACAATTCTAAATAAATGGATGCCATTCCATATGACTGTAAAAGGCAAATAAAATCTTGGGATCACGAACTCACTACAACAAGAGGCGAAGTTAAGCTTGGAAACTGAGACACACAAACAAAAACCATCTTTCCTTTTGTTTCTAAACAGCTGTCTCCCCAGGTGGTCTCCCTCACCTGGACAGTGTAAATTAACAGCTTATTTTCACAAGTCGGAAACAAGAGCAGACTAGAAATTGTCCCACTGCTCACCCCCAGACCAATGCATACTGGACTTCTTCCACGACTCTGTTTACTGTATCTTATGTAAAGTGCAGATTTACTGTGCACAAGGCATACATAAAGGAGGGCTCCTCTACCCTCTCCTTTGCACATGCAACATGTGGATTCAGTGCACACTAATCAAAGCCTCACAAGAAAGTAACTGTTTGTCTCATTTTTTCTACTCTCCTTTTTTTCTTTTCTCCTTCCTCTCCAGCTCAGTTTTCCCCCTTTAAATACTGAAACCCTCAAAACCCTCTTTGGAAAAAGTGCAGGCCACAGATCCTGCTGTGGCTTGTGTCTCTTTTTCCCTCCCCAACCAGATGCATCCTCAACTTTAGCAAAATAAACCTCTAAATTGATTGAGAGCTGTCTCAGGCATCCCTTTTGGTTCATAGGAGACAGATGCCAAAATCTACAGCAGAGGCTCAAAGGAGGTTGGGGTGACCTGGGGGGTTCTGAGATAGCTTATTCACAGAGGAGGTGGTGCTTCAGTTTGAGAGCAAGCATAGGGTATGAGAAGATGTTCCAGGGACAGGGTACAGCAGGAATGCAGAGATGAATTCTGGGTTCACATTGGCTGGAGAAGAGACAGCAAGGAAGGCAGTGATGAGGAAGGTAGATGAGATAGAAAAGGGAACAAGAGCAAAGAAAATGAAAAGCCTTGATGCCATGAAGGAGCTTAGAACTTACCCTACAGGTCAGTGTTTCCAAAACATGACAGTTCCTCAAAATCATCTGGGAGCTTTGAAAAATACAGATTCTAACATTCCTCCCTCCAGACCTACTGAATTCATGTCTCTAGTAATAAGGATCTAGGATTTAGGTTTTTAAAATTCCCAGGTAGTTATTTTAACAGGTGGGTAAGAATCAGCAGAGTCAATAAGGAGGCCACTGAAGGTTTTAAGCACAGAGTATCCAAGCTTGCTTGTATATTTAAATGACAAGATAGACAGCCCTACAGACCATATGTAAGATCTTTCAACATGATGAAGGAAACATCAGAAATCATTAAATAGTGCTAGAAAAAAATTGACTTTTAAAAATATCATCTATCGTACATCAAAAAAGCAACTATAGGTTGAGTAGAGTTTACAGTAGTATCGCAGGGTCACTTATACATGGACACAGATGAATTCGGAACCATGTATTTGTAATGGCACCATTCTCCTTGGTGGACAGGTTCTCCCCAGCAATGCTTGGCTGCCTAGGAGCAGAAAAGTGTGAGGGTGGGTTCATCCAGGACTGCAGGCAGGCTAGATGGGTGCAACGGATGGGAGGGGGTGGAGGAACTCAGAAGTCCTGGTAAGGATGTGTCTGAATTCATTTACCATCTGTCTAAGCTCGGAAAGAAGAAACACTAAGTGTGGTTCAAGAGAGTAGCAGAACAGGAAGGAGGGGTCGACCTATTTTTCCTAGTCTCATCTCCCAGCTTCCCAGTTCTGCAAGCTTGTTAAGTACTGAGAGCTTATGTTATCCATCATCATATTTCCAGGGCCCTCCCCTAAAGAAGTACTTGATACATGCTTGCTTGACTGGATGAAGGGAACTGGGGTCTGGCAAACTACAGCTTGTGTATTAGTCCATTTTCATACTGCTATAAAGATGCTACCTGAAATTGGGTAATTTATGAACAAAAGAGGTTTAATTGGCTCACAGTTCCGCATGGCTGGAGAGGCCTTCGGAAACTTACAATCATGGCAGAAGGCAAAGGAGAGGTAAGCACCTTCTTCACAAGGCGGCAGGAGAGTGAGTAAGTGCAGGGGAAACTACCACTTTGAAAACCATCAGATCTTGTGAGAACTCCCTCACTAGCATGAGAACAGCATGGAGAAACCACCCGTATGATCCAATTACCTCCCACAGGGTGCCTCCCTTGACACGTGGGGATTACAATTACGATGTGACTTGCATGGGGATGCGGAGGCAAACTATATCAGCTTGTCAGCCAAAGCCAGTCCACCACCTGTTTTTGTATGGTACTTGAGCTAAGAAAGATTTTATATTTTTTAAGTGATTCAATAAAAATTAATAGCAATATTTTGTGACACATAATAACTATGTGAAATGAAACACAGTCATGCTCATTCATTTACATACTATGGTTGCTTCTGTTCTATAATGGCAGCTATGAGTACTTGCAACAGGAATTCTATGGCCTACAAAGCCAAATATATTTATTATCTTGCCCTTTACAAAAAAAAAAAAAAAATGTGCTGAGCTCTGAACTAAGGCATGGAGACATGAGTGAGAATATAAGTGGATCTGTCTAGTGTGGTCAGAATGAACTGTGTGCCTGTGTCCATGGTGGTGGTGCTGCTGGTGGTGTTTTTTTCAAAAGGAGGAATAAAGTTATTTTCCTCTGTGATTTCATAGGTGCATGGGGACTCTAGTTTCTTACTAGCCTGTTACTTGGAATCTGAATGCAAGACTGCTTACTGTACCTTAGGAACTATGACGGTCTAACCCTGCCCAAGTGCTCACCTCCCAGCTCTTGGTTGTTGGCTCACTGAAGAAGTTGTCGATCATGTTCAGTTCTTCCTTCTCCACCACCACAAAGCCTTGCTCTTTGGCATCTTTCCCATACACATCAGGAGACCACTGAACAAAGAATGTGTACAAATGATCCACCCTGAAAAACACATTTGTGACAGATGTTAACACCAAGTCTACTTTCTTGGCAGGTGCTAGTGCGGACTGCAGTACATAAACCATCTTTTCCCTGCTTGGCAAATCCATTTTACTAATTGGAAAATTTCCCACTATCAAGGTTATCTCTACGAGTAGCCTTCCATACTCAAAATTAAGAGCCAATAAATAAAGTAAAAGTCCACAGGCACTGCAAAACTGTTAAAACTGTCTTTCAATTTGACGGGAAGATCAAGACATGGAACGTAAAACTGAAAAACACAATGAAATATTTATACCAAATATTTTTTCCTCATTGAGTCTTCATTTATTGGATACTTGTATTCATTGAGTAAAAAAATGTACATCTGAAGCTTTAGCGAGGAACAAAGATAAACAATACTGCAAGGGGTCTTTATGTAGATCAAAGTACTATTGCGTTGTAATTGTAATAAAACGTCTTTGACAACTAGAAAGTGTCAGGAATAATACTGGCTACTATTTTAATATTAGAAAGAAATCTAATTTTATTGATACGGGAATGTTCTTTGCTTCCAACTTCTCTGCTCTCTTATACATATTTACTGAATGAAGGTTCCAAAGTATCTCTCCAGGCTTAATCAATAGAAATATGCCCAGTTCCTAGGAAGAGAATGAGAGCTGTGAAAACTGCAGCTCCGGAAATATCCTCCAAGGTTCATACTATAACCATCACAACAGGAGAAAGGGCGATGAATATAATCAAATGATTCTTAAAGTATCTTCTAATCACTAAATGATAATTTGAATTTAAGGCTACTGTTTGGGATAATGTTAACTTATGATTTTTAAAATTCATAATTACATAAAATTGTAATAATAATAGGACTAAAACAAAAACAGAAATACCACTGACAATTCTGATATCCCAACAGATCAAACCATTTTTAAGGTTTCTGCATTCCTATCTGTTCTTGTCCACATGTGTACATCATTTATACAGCTTTCTTTTCATGGCAGTCAGAGCCAAGCCATAATTGTTGTATTTAACATTATATAATATACTTTTACCACGTTGCTAGTCCTTGTAGTCATGTTTAACAGCTACATTTCATGAAGTTAATAAACCATAATTAGCCTGTATTCCTACACTGTCAGGATATTTAGTTTGTTTGTATTTCTTTAATTGTATGAATGATGTTACAGTAAATATCCATACAGTGTATGCCTTTCACTATGGTTTGAATTATTTCCTCAAGATTAGTTCCCAGAAAAGGGATTACTGGGCTAAGGGGCATGATTTTATCGCTTGTGATTCATCCTGCCAAACGGCTCTTGAAAGGCTGACTAGTTTGCTGTGACATCAGCATTTCAGTTTGTGTCTTCAGTTTCATAACAACCTTGCTTATCCTTTTAGTTTATATAAAGTTTTACCAGAGTCCATCTGCATTCCTTTGAGTGTTAAGCGCCTGAACATTTTTCAAAATTTTCTTCCTGACTGTAGCTTTTCTTTCGTGAACTGGCTTTCTGTGATATGCGGTATCAATGTTTTTCTTTTTTTTCAGTTGGTGGGAGTCTTTATGTAAGGTGAACATTCACAACTATCAAATGTGTTTCCGAGCTGTTGTTTCCCTTTTTATATTAATCATGTCTTTTCCCCCACAGTACAGACTTACCAATTTTCTTATACTTTAAAGGTGTATTTCTTTATAGAGTTCTCCTTCAAAACATGGAGTGTTGTCACCTAAAACAAGGTGTGTATCAGTGTATATGACACGTTACCATTTCGATTACAAAAGTAAATATAGATATTGATAGATACTATGATTGTACATGGGTATGATGGTTATGTTTCAACTCGGTGTGGCCATCCATGGTACGTAGCTTTTGGTCAAACAGCAGCCTTGATGTTGCTATTAAGATATTTTAAGATGTGATTAACATTTATATGAGTAGACTCGGAGTAGAGCAGATTACCCTCCATAATGTGGGGCCTCATCCAATCAGGCGAAGGCCTTAAGAGAAAATGATGAAATGACGGAGGTCTCTTAAAGAAGGATTCTACCTTCAGACTTTCTTCAGACTTGATACTGCAACACGCACTCTTTCCCCAGTCTCCAGCCTGGACAGCCTGCCCTGAACATTTCAGACCTGCCAGCCCTTAACAATCGCATGAGCCAATTCTTTAAAATAGATCTCTATGTATAATACATATATTTTAGTTCTGTTTCTCTGGAGAACCTTGACTAATGTTATACAATAAACTACTCTGAAAGGTTATAAAAGAAACAGATCAAAATGGTTACTTCTAGGGAATAGAATGGGGTAGGAGAAATACATTTTATATTGTATATATATCTTTATTTAAATTATTTTAATATTTGGAATAGGTAGTACATTTATATGATTCAAACATCAAAATTATATTTTAAAAGGCATATGTAAGTTTCCTTCTTACATCCCTGTCTACCCCAAGCCCCGTAGGTGACCATTTTATTCACTTCTTATATTTGTAGTATTATTTATGTAGATATAAATATGAATATATATGTATTTTTTGTCTTATTATTTTTTGGGAAAAAGCTGAGTGTTGAGAGGGAAACTGAGGCAGGGCTTGCATAATGTCCTTTGGAATGTGTCTAGACTTGCTGGCTCCTTGCTTCTAGCCCTCTGAGGCTCCTATTCCCATTACCTCAAGTAGCAGAACATGTTCCATATAAACGCTAAACCATCACAGCTATAAATCATGTGCTTAATGCAGCAGGCTTTTTTGACCGCCACATTCTCACCACCTGTTTCTTTGTTGGATTACCAATAAATACCGTGGGCTCCCAGAGCTCGGGGCCTTCGCAGCCTCTGTACAATAGTGACGGCCCCCTGGTGTCCCACCTTTTCCTCTTTTTCTCAATCCTTTGACTCCAATTAGGAGAAGGTAAAAAGGGTAAATATACATACCGACTCTAAGGATGCTTACCTAGTCCTCCATGCCCACGCAGCAATATGGAGAGAAAGGGAATTCCTAACTTCCGAGGGAGCACCTATCAAACATCAGGAAGCCATTAGGCCCCCAAAATTCTCCTTACCTCTGAATCTACTTCTTCTGATCCCTGCCTAAAGATAATTTTATGGGGAAGAGGAGTTGCTTGTGTCTCTCCAGATGACAATCAGGTGACTGTATGGGTGCCCACCAAACATCTGAAGATCTATCATGAGCCACAGCATCTAGTGGACCCACCTGTACAGTACGAATTGAAGGTTTAAAAGCCTCGATTTGCTTTCCCTGTGCCTTCTGTTAATCAGAGAAGGCCTGTTTCTCATTATCAGTGGAAAGTTTTACCTCGCAGTAATTAACCAAAGAGGCAGAAACTGAGTTAAATGCTTCAGCAACGGCATGCCTCCCGGCTACAACCACAGAAAGTTGTTTCTGTTTCAGTAGACTTACTAACGTGGGAGTGAGGGTATGTTTGTGTTTTTGCAGGAGATGAACGAACCATGTGGATGCCCTCAAGATGTGTATGACCATGGAACGGGAGACTGGAGGGACCCATGGATCCCAACCCTGGACCGGCTTCCTCTAGTACGAGTCATGAGCCAGTTGAATCTGAATGCGAAGATGGAACAAAGACCAACCAGAGTCACGATGCTTAATGGACCAATGCTTTCTGACTCAGCTCCTCTCTACTCTGAATACACAAGACCCTAATAGTTAGGCAGGAGTAGCATTGCCCCTATTCAGCATGAAGAAGTTACAGAAGACGGACCTTCATCCTTCTGCAACCCCTAGGATTAAGGGTCCTCTTGTAAAAGGGAAAGGGGAGCTATGTGGGAAGCATTCAAACCAGAGCGACTTCTTTGAATAAGGGCTAAGAAAAATGAAGCTGGATCACCGACTGGCAATTAAGGGCCGCACAGCCTGTAATTGCCTTGCTCAATTAAAAGACGTCACCTCTTATGCTAATAATAATGATAGTAATAATGATGCCTTCTTTTTTACAAAAAAAAGAAGGGGGCATGTTGGGAAAAAGCTGAGTGTTGGGAGGGAAACTGAGGCAGGGCTTGCATAATGTCCTTTGGAATGTGTCTAGACTTTCTAGCTCCTTGCTTCTAGCCCTCCTAGGCTCCTATTCCCATTATCTCAGGTAGAACATGTTCCACATACATGCTAAACCATCACAGCTGTCAATCATGTGCTTAATACAATGTACTCTTTTGACCACCACATTCTCAACACCTGTTTCTTTGTTGGATTACCAATAAACACCGTGGGCTTCCAGAGCTCAGCGCCTTCGCAGTCTCTATACAATAGCGATGGTCCCCTGGTGTCCCACCTTTTTCTCTTTCACTGTCTTTTTCTCAGTCCTTTGACTCCACAGGACTTTGTCACCCCCACGACCTGGTGTTGGGTCCGATCACCCCAACATTACTCTTTATCTTGCTTTTTCACTTAATATATCCTAGATAGCTTCCACACCAGTATATAGACAGCTCCCTCATTCTTTATTTTACAGCTACAGTACTTCACTAACTGGATTTATCATAGTTTACATAACCATTCTCTGGGTTGTTTTCAAGAGTGTACCATAACGAACAATGCTGTGATGAATTAAACTTGCATGTAACTCATTTCACATGTGTACAGGTAAAGCCACAGGACATTCTCAGAGTACAACTGCATTGTAAAAGGAACAACTCACTTGTCATTTTCACATATAACCTCACATTCCTCTGTATAGGGATTATATTATTTTTGCCCTCCCACCAGCTATCTCTCTCTCTTGAACTGCTGAACTATTTTCGTTGTGCAGAATGAACTTCCCTACTAAAAGTTAACTTAGAAAACATGAAATAATCACTCCAGAGAGGTTTGATAAAGATACAATTATACATCTCTTAGTTTTTTCAATACTTAAAAATTTAGTCCATCTTAAATATGTTTTGAAGTAGAGTTGAGAACCCACTCTGCTTCACTATAACTTTTGGAAAAGGAAATATATATTATGCGCACAGCCACACTGGATAAAATGTATGGGCTTGAGTTAGTTCCTAATAGGTTGCTGGCTAGCTGACTTGAGAGAAAAAGGCATGCAGTCCCTAATACCTGAGAACGAGCCTGTTACTATCAACCAGGCCTCAGCGTTACTAAGAGCTGGCTTAGCATTCACAGCTATGCCTAATGTTTTCCTATTTAACATAATTTTCCAGAACATCAACACTAAATAAGGCCATTCTATGACCATGATGAATCACAACAAAAACAAGAACTCTGTAATCAGAGCTGAACACAAGAATACAAACACTGTCCAGCCACAAAAATGACCAAATGTCCCCCTAATTTGGGTAATGAGAATGACTGTGCTTCCTTCCCAATTACAGCATTAGTTTCTCCAGTCGTCCTTCCTTCTAGATAGGATTTAATAAAATACTCATTGTTAAAATCACCCGTACTTCCTGACAGCATCCCCTTTAGAGCAAGGCCCTGCTTCCTTGAATCCTCCCCTAAATCATCTAACACAAACCTAAATCCCAGAACTCCTTTTTTTTTTTCTGAAACAGGGTCTCACTCTGTCACTCAGGCTAGACTGCAGTGGCGCGATCTTGGCTCGCTCTAACCTCTGCCTCCTGGGTTCAAGCAATTCTCCTGACTCAGCCTCCTGAGTAGCTGCGATTACAGGCGTGTGCCATAACTCCCGGCTAAGTTTTGTATTTTTAGTAGATATGGGGTTTTACCATGTTAGCCAGGATGGTCTCCATCTCCTGACCTCGTGATCCGCCCACCTTGGCCTCTCAAAGTGCTGGGATTACAGGCATGAGCCACTCCTTTCTAATATCCTCTTACTGAGGTAACCCATAGTTCCCTATATGGTGTGTGTTCTCCCTCACTGCAACAAGTTAACCTGACTTACTCAATTACAGGTTTGTTCCTGCTGGTCTTTGTCTAGAGGGCATTGCTTCCTTTGACAGCACTTCCTGTGCACCCACTGTGTGCCAATGACCCTGCCTTCATGAAGCTTACCTTCTGGAATGTTAGAGCTGGACACTGGATGGCATTTAATTCAACTAACTTTACCTAGGTATCAGAGAACGAGGGCTCTGAATGAAAACATCAGGATCACAGCCAGGACTAGATCTCCTGAGGTGGCAATCAGCATTCTTTCTGTCACACTAAAAAGTCCTCCTCTCATTCCACAATGGTTTCTGAACCATTTCCCAGGTAATTTTCTAGTTACAACATAAGACACATTTTTATCACTTTTTGGACCCACTTTCCATTAGGCACTGCTCACTTTTCCTCTAACATTTTACTCTCCTTTGGGGAAATCTTTGTAAAGCATAAACACCAAGTGAAAAAGGAAACGTTCTGAGAATGCTGAGTTAATGCAATGAAATATTCTTGTGCAAGGGACTGCAAGGGAACGTGATTGCAAGACTGTAATCACAGATTTAGAGTTAAGCTTTCATTTCTTCTTAGACTTTGCAAGAAAAGTGAAGTGTGAAAAGCCCAGGTCAATTCAGATTTTAGGGAGAGAAACTATCTTTGCAATTGCCAGTCATTTCCCTTTGTGGTGACAAAAACATCAAGTTGCTCAGGGACATGATTGTACTGTCTTGTTTAATTATGCAGATATAAGTAGGACTTACTATTCTGGAGAGAGGTATGATTGAGTATACCCTGTTTGATGAAGACCACTCATCATTCCTACAACCCATTGGGAAAGTGGATGGGGTAAGAAGCCAGAGAGAAGGAAGATTTATATGAAGTCTGCACGATTTTCTGAGGAGGAATCAAATGCCTAATACCATCTCTTTTGAAGTTCAATATTATTAGGGTTTCTCTGATGAATTAGGGTGGTCCTAGAGTAGTTCAGTTCACAGAAAAAGACAACATCCCTTCTCCAATCCATTGTTCCTGAAAGGAAACTCTCCAAAGCGGTTGGAGAAGTGGTTGGGTCTTACTATAACCATTTTAGGAGCCGACAAATTGAGGCATGGTGTAATACTGATTCTGAAACTTAGATCAAGCCCCCTGCCACTGTGGGCATGTTACGGAAGGAAATGGCTGCATGTGCATATGTGTGAGTTTCTTAGGTTTAACAAGAAGATGTGCGATGGAGTGTACTGGGGTGTCAATTTTGGCATAAAGCATGCATTCTACCCTGCTGGTGCCATTTTCTCTAGAAGAAATATCTCAGCCTAGGACAGGAATCTGGGGTGACCAGGTAAGAGGGCGTATCCCAAGCCTACTCTTTTGGAACTGCTGGGTTTTCTGTGAGTAGTAAATCTAGGCTCTGGGTTTGTTTGTTCCCAGAGTGGACTATTTTGCAGCAGCCATGGCCAACCCTTTAAACTGAGTAAGCACTGGGCTTCTTGGGACTTACCACTGGAGGAAGATTTCTAGAGAAGAGGGAAAAGCACTCTCAATATATCACACAATAGAGGCTCAGAGTTGTAAACACTTAACATTAAGCAGAAAAGCAAACTTATGTTTTAAGCAATGCTGGTAAAATATACCATTTACCTAAAAAGAAAAGCTGTGATTTTCTGCCTCAAGGACCTTACATTGTACAGTAACTCTACAAGGTATGTATTACTGTGCCAAATTTAAAGTTGAGGAAATTGAGAGTTGGGAAGACTGAATAATGTGCCCGGACACCCCACCTGTGGAAATGTTCCAGTAATTCTAAACTGTTCCCCAATCCCTGCTTTTTAAAAATAAATGCTAAGTCCAAGGAGGCAGGAACATTTTTATATCTGTCCATAGTCAGATCTTGTGTCACAGTATGAGCCAATTACTTCCTTGGCTTTGGGTTTCGTTAATAAATCTAAAGGAGTATTAGTGCGATGTCCTGAGTGGTCCTTAGGGCACATGCAACCCAGTCCCTGCTATTCCTGCTCCTGCACCTTCCACTGATGAGGGACTCACAGCACCACCGGGGCCAGCCCATCAGTGCTGTGCTCTGTGTTTGGGGAGCGTGAAGGGGAAGCCACCTTGAATGCTTCCCCCATCGCTCAGGTGGTACGCTCTGTCTCTGCAGTCAACAGAGTCGCCCCAACCTTGGGCAGCCTCAGGGGAGGTGAGATGGGAAACCTCAAAGGTACATCTGCAATGGGGCACTCTGCCAGGAAATGCTTGTTCTTCTTTCCTCTGAGATGTTCAGGGCACTGGCAGACTCCTATTTCCCTCAACGGTAGCCTCCCGCATAATATCCCCTCATTCTGTCATGTAGACACAGCCCGCATGCTATGCCTCTGAGGGAAGAGAAGGGGGAATGAAGAAGGGACATGGCCTGTCCCACAAGAGGATATTACGATTCATGTAGAATCAATTTGCTTACTTAAGTTCTAAGTCCTCTGGAGACCAGGTGGAAGGACTCAATGTCCCTCTTCCCAGCTCTCCTTCTGCTCAATTCTCTATCTTTTGTTTATGTTATTTTTAAGATTTAGTTGGGGGAGAGGATATGATTTCATCTTTTTTCCTTCTAGGTTAGAGTTGCCTTGTTTATTTAACCTAATTATTGGAATGTTCTTTTCATTCACTGGGTTTTCCCAGTGGGTCATTTCCCAGAACTCAACTCTGCCCTCTGGAAACAGATCTTAAGTTCTGAAATTCCCCTTCTGATCCCTCTGCCTTCCATCTCACCCATGTCTTTCTCCTGGCTATACCAGCTATGCTCCCGCCCTGATCCCTCTTCCTCCTCTCCCCAGCCTTGGGCGTCTCCTGGGTTCATCTACTTTAGGATCTCTCTTTCAGGCTCACCCTCACCAGTGCCCCCTAGAGTCAGGCCTACAGCAGGGATCCTTCTGCACCTGCCTTTCCAAACACCTTCCCACAGAAACAAACACAATTATCTTTCCCATTCTTCTCTCGGGATGATGAATGTAGCTCGTTTGCTTATTTGGGCTTAATGGGTCCGCTACAAAGGCAGCTAACCTTGGCTAGGAAAAACCCTCTCCTGGTACAGCTCCGTAGTTGGCTGTAGCTTTTTTTCTTTCCTACTTCACACAGTACCTATTTAGCCTCCGTTTTCTCAAGTTCACCCCACTCTCCTACCTGCCTCCTCTCAGAATGGAAGATTCTCTATTGTACTGTTATTAAAATGTGTTCCCTCTGCCATCCCTCTTAGCACTCTTTTTCTTCAAAAGCAGTAACTGCTCTTTGACCTGTTTTAACCTCCTCTCTGTACTTTTAAGGGTTCCACTCCCTGGTGAATTTCTTCAATTATTTCCACCACCCCACCTTGCAACCTTTCCATCCCCCTGTCTCCTTTATCTGGATCCATAAATTCCATGCTTGTAATCCCAGGACTTTGGGAAGTCGAGGTGGGAAGACTGCTTGAGGCCAGGAGTTGGAGACCACCCTGGCCAATATGGTGAAACCCCATCTCTACTAAAAATACACAAATTAGCCAGGTGTAGCGGTGCACACCTGCAAAATCCCAGCTACTTGGGTGGCTGAGGCACAAGAATTTCTTGAACCCGGGAGGTGGAGGTTGTAGTCAGTCGAGATCATGTCACTGCACTCCAGCCTGGGTGACAGAGCGAGACTCTGTCTCCAAAAAATAAAAATAATAAAAATAAATAATTTGTAAAAAGTGTTCGGATTTTATTTATTCCCAAAGTGCCTCCCACACCTCACTTTCCCTTTAGAGTATATTGTTGACATCTGGGCTGGCAGATTTCCCAATTCCTTTTCATTCCTGAACTCTTCTATTCTGATTTTATTCACCTTTCTGTATGTGCCCTTTGTTAAATCAAACCTGGCTCCGGTATTTTCTGGAAGGTGGCAGAGTTTTAAAATGTTATTCCAGGCCGGGCGCGGTGGTTCAAACCTGTAATCCCGGCACTTTGGGAGGCCGAGACGGGCGGATCACGAGGTCAGGAGATCAAGACCATCCTGGCTAACATGGTGAAACCCTGTCTCTACTAAAAAAGACAAAAAACAAAACAAAACAAAACAAACAAACAAAAAAAAACTAGCCAGGCGTGGTGGCTGGCGCCTGTAGTCCCAGCTACTCAGGAGGCTGAGGCAGGAGAATGGCGTAAACCCGAGAGGGGGAGCTTGCAGTGAGCTGAGATCCGGCCACTGCACTCCAGAGCGAGACTCCGTCTCAAAAAAATAAATAAATAAAATGTTATTCCTAACCAGGTGCGGTGGCTCATGCCTGTAATCCCAGCACTTTGGGAGGCCGAGGCAGGCGAATCATTTGAGGTCAGGAGTTCTAGACCATCCTGGCTAACATGGTGAAACCCCGTCTCTACTAAAAAATACACACACACCCCAAAAAAAAAAAAAAAAAA
>NC_045438.1:24730630-24742225 GCF_002776525.5 Piliocolobus tephrosceles | reverse complement strand
AAATAAATAAATAAATAAAATGTTATTCCTAACCAGGTGCGGTGGCTCATGCCTGTAATCCCAGCACTTTGGGAGGCCGAGGCAGGTGGATCATTTGAGGTCAGGAGTTCTAGACCAGCCTGGCCAAGACGGTGAAACCCCGTCTCTTCTAAAAATACAAAAATTAGCTGGGCGTGGTGGCAGGGGTCTGTAATACCAGCTACTTGGGAGGCTGAGGCAGGAGAATCGCTTGAACCCGGGAGGCATAGGTTGCAATGAGCCGAGATCGCACCACTGCACTCCGGTCTGGGCGACAAGAGTGAAACTCTGTCTCAAAAAAAACCAAACCAAACAAACAAAAAACAAACCTTATTCCTTCCCTCACCACTCTAGTGAAGCTGATCTTCTCAAAGATCACCCACTGTAAACATCAGCAGTATCTCAGTCATCACCCGTTTTAACCTTGGCAGGTCTGTTAATGGCTTTTTGGAAGCTCTCTGTGACTCACGCTGTGGTCTGGATGAACTACTGAGCTTCTCTGGGCTTCCACTACCTCAGGAGACTATGCAGGGCTGATGGACGAGTGAACAGAATTACCAATAATTACTCATCCTGGCTGCCACCTGCTGCTGAAGCAGTGGGTGTGTGGTAACATCCGTGAACAGAGAACTGGGTCAAGTACTGGGTCCCAAGAAACCACTAATATTTAAGGAGAAAGCAGAGCTGTCCTGGCAAAAGGCCAAGAAGAAACAACAGACAGGTAAAATCAAGCTCATAAAATGCAAACCTGAGCATTTCACCAAACTGCCTGTAATGTTTTCCCAATGTCTCCTCATAGGTTTTGGGATAAATTTGACCTCCTTGGGGCTGCCTGGGAGCTTTGTTTTGTACCAGTCTCCAAAATGCAGCCAGTGTCCATTCTGGCTCTGTGCTCATACTATTGCTTTCTTTTTAAATAAGAATCATGGCAAAGGTAAGCCCAGTGAAGTATCTAAGGCTGGGGTTGGGGAAGGCTTCCCAGGGGCCATGGTTAAACTGGGTGTTGAGGAAGGCAGAAGAATCCATTGCAAGAGGAAGGAGAAACAGCATTCTACTGGAGGGAACCCATGCAAAGACATGGCATTGGAAGAGCAGGGGGACGCTGCGGTGAGGTCAAAGTGGACACGGCAGAGCAAAAGGAGGACAATGCTATCAGGTCACTGGTGATTTCTGACAAAGGGTTCTGTAAAGAGGACAGAGATGCAGGATACCCAGACCCTGCCTCAGAGTGCTCAGGTGGTGGAGAAACAAAAAAAAGTTAGCACAGTGCCAACACAACAGCTGAGGGGCATTGGAGCTGGGATGTTGGTGCTGAACAGGAACTCAAGAGGCAGGGAAAGAATTCCTGAGAGGAGGAATAAAACAACAAGACTTACCATTTGCTTAATGGAAAGGTAGGAGATGAGAAGAAAGAAGACAGAGCAGGTGGGTCACTAGGTCACAGAAAGTCCCAAGCATAAGATAAAATACTTGGACCTCAGCCTGTGGCCACTGTTTCCTGCAGTGTGGTGGGGCAGTCCCAGGGACTTCAGAGGGTATGCAGAAGAACATATTTTACTACTTATATATGTACTTAAAGGGTAGTGACTCATGCCTGTAATCCCAGCACTTTGGGAGGCTGAGGACGGCAGATCATGAGGTCGAGAGTTTGAGACCAGCCTGTCCAAAACAGTGAAACCCCCGCATCTACTAAAAATACAAAAAAATTAGCCGGGTGTGATGGCACATACCTGTAATCCCAGCTACTCGGGAGGCTGAGGCAGAAGAATCGCTTGAACCCAGGAGGCAGAGGTTGCAGTGAGCCACGATTGCGCCACTGCACTCCAGCCTGGGCAAGAGAGCAAGATTCTGCCTCAAAAAAAAAAAAAAGAAAGAAAGAAAGAAAAAAAGGTAGTAAAAATAAGTACAACTAGCATATTATTTTTCTGATTTCACAGATATTGCTACTTGGGAAAAGACTAAGTTAAAAAAATTACTATTTAAACCCTTTAAAGACAATCATTAACTAAACAGTAGAATAGATGGTAGGCAGATCTAGAGATATTTGTGAGGGAGGGGGATGTGTGTGAATAGCTGAAGCCGCCATAGGCAACCACAGGCACAGGGAGGCCATGCGTTCATAGCTTTAGCAGGAAGAGGCACGGACAGATCTGTGCTTGAGAAGGACTGCTGTGGAGCCAAGTAGGGAAGGCCAGGAAGAGACAGGATCAACTAGAAATAAAGGCTTTGTTCCTATGGCTACAATGGTGATCCAGGCAGGAGATAGTCAAGGCCAGACCCCAGGTGTGGCAGAGGGCATGGGAAGAAACCTGCCATACATGCTCTGCCAGGCACAAAATCAACCCATCTACCCCCCACCTTTGTTTAGGTTTTCTGTTTTAATTACAAATTTGGCCTTAATCAGATTTCTTCATACACCTCAAAGGTCTTTATCTTCAATACAAGGCTCTTTCAGGGATTTATCCCAAAGGAGACACCATATTCAAATTACAAATCCCTGTTTAGCAAATACAGTTGTTGGCATCTCTAAAGAAGAAATTCAAAGAAGGTAAATGGTAGTTTCTTGGAAGGCAGCACCTAACTCAGGCAACAAAGCACAACAGATTGAAGAAGAGGTAATAGCAGCAGCAGCAGCAGCAACTAATTTTCATTTGATACATGGGCATGCCCATTTATTCTCATTATAATCCCATGAAGTAGGCACTATTATGATCATTCCTATCTAATGCATCAAGAAACAGATGCTTACACAGATTAAGTCATGCAAAGTCACATAGCATTTTAGGGGTGGACCTGGAATGAACACACGGTCAGTTCATGGTCTTAAACAATATGCTTTACTTTTTCTTTTAGGGTCACTTCCACTGTCCTGGTTTTGCTAGTTCATTAAAGCCTGTCACTGACAAAGCTCCAGGGCTTAAGATTGAAAACCTGATGAAAAATTCAAGATGTTTGAAACAAACCATATTTCTACCTACCATTCACGCCTTAGGTGTATGGACTTTAGGTAAAATTACAATCTAGTTTATTGAACAAGATTCACTACTAGTTATGGTGGGATTTAATTTACTGTTGCTTCCCTTCCATCCCCACTTTAAAAAAAAAAAAAAAAAAAAGGCTGTGAGTTAAAGTTTAAAAAGCATATATTTCTAAGTCAAAGACTTGAATTCCCAAGTTGGTTCCACCTGTTACTAGCTGGAGGTTTTGGGAAAGTTCCTTAACCTCTGAGCTTCTAAAATGAAGATAAGAAAACTTAGCTCACCCTATCAGCGTTTGGATTATTAAATATGCAAGGAAGTTTATTCTACTTTTGGACAGATCTTTTAGAAAGTCTCTTCTACATGAGGATCTAAAATCTTGCTGATATAGACAGGAGGCAGAGAAATACTAGGTAAAAAAGGGTGGGGTCTCTGCAAGGGTTCCACCCTCAAGCCTGGACCTGTGTCCCTAAATGAGAACTTCACATCCCCGTTTTTCCCCCCAAATGTTGCTTTTTGGCCTGCCACACCCCCTACCCTGTGCCCACAAAAACCCCAAGCTCCACTGGCAGAGGAGCAGAGTGGCTCAGCAGAGGAAAGATGAGAAGAAGCGCCTGAATGCTGAGAGGAAAAGAGGCTGCTGGACACCGGAGAATACAGTCAGAGAGAAGGTTGGCCGAGGATGGTCGGAGGAGTTCAGCCAGGTCTGGCCAAACTCCAGGGGAAGATTATCTTCCCACTCCATCTTTCCAGCTCCCCATCCCACTGAAAGCCACTTCTACTGCTCAATAAAATCTCCACATTCACCATCCTTCAAGTCCACGAGACCTGATTCTTCCTGGACGCTGGACAAGACCCCGGGTACCGAGAGGGCAGGGTGAAAAGAGCTATTGCCCTGACTCTCCACTAAGCTGGTTTAACACTTAGTCATCCACGGACGGCAAATGCTAAAAGAGCACTGTTTGTAACCTACGCCTTCTGGGACTCCAGTGGTCGTGGGCAACCCCTAGATGCTACTATGGGCTGGTACAGGTTTCATTCCCACTGGTGCCCAAAGGCACCCGCCCCAGCTCCTGTACCCACTCACCTGCGTGCTCCCCCTCCTGCAAGGGGTTTGAGTGCAGCAGTTGAATAAAGGAGAGATCCCAGTCACAAGTCCCACAACAGGGTCAAGGGAACTCTCTCATTTCATTGCCATTTATATTGTTGTAAACCAACAAACGTGATCAAAATAATCCAGAGCAGTTAAAGTATTACTGCTCTATCAAAAGCTGCGTGATGGGTAGGAAAAGAAACTGGGGGTACACATAGCAAAATATAATCCCTAAACTCACTTGACTTAAAATTGATAAGCAGGAACCATTAAACAATTTAATAACTATTACATTAAAAACATTCTTCAGAGAATGGGAAATACTGAAAGAGGACATGTAAAGAAAGGAAAAAAGAATGTACCCTAGAAAGTACTGAAAGGCACGTGCATGCAGTTTCATTGGTCACTTGTATTGTCCATCGTAAATTATTCAAATGCATGTCTGTCTAAAACTTCTGGGGGTTCCTTTCTGAAAACAGCTACAGAAGCCCAGTAGGACAAAGCAGTTTTCATCACAAAGGTTGCTGCTAGAAAACAATTGCCTTTTAAAATCCAGTCCTAACGGCCTCGCTGGAAATTCTCATGTGAAAAAGGTAATCTTCCTTGCACTGTAGGGCCTCTTCCAGTTTCAGTATTCTAAAACTCCAAATTCAATCAATGGTTAGTGATACCCAGGTATAATGTCCATTTTTAAAGGGTCTTAGTGTGTCTATATAAAAAAAAACTTTATTTATTTATAAACCAACTAACTACTCTTCTTTGGATCTAACGTGCAACCACGTGACTATAATTAACAATGCATTGTAGACAAGGTCCTTTTTTGCTAGTGAGTGTTCTTACCACACATACCAAAAAAGAAAATGGTAAATGATTGTGTGGTAATGAGGATGTTTAATTAGCTCCATTGTGATGTATATTTCACAATGTACACATACATGAAATCATCAGGTTGAACATCTCAAAAATATATAATTTTAAGTTGTCAACTCTATCTCAATAAAGCTGGAAAGAAAAATACTCTTTGGTTCACCAAAAATAATAGGAATGTTCTTTTGAGAAAGCTCAAAACAAGAGTTGTGGTTATAAAAAGGATTACTTGAAAATGAATAAAAACTTAAAAGTTTATATTAATATCAATGCCATAGGACTCAGGCTGGCAGCCCACAGCGTGGATTCAGAAGTAAGTATGTTTTCTTTGCTCTGCTCACTATCTTTAAAATTAAACAGTGGACAATACTTAACAATTGGGGAAATTTAACACATTTAATCGGTATTTCGGCTTCCTTTTTGAAAAAGATGAGAAGATGTAGCAACACCCCAGGCCCGTGTTCCCATTCCCACCTTGCTACAGAGGTCCACAGCGGCGACTGGTAGAGAAGGAGCTCTATAATTAACCCTGGCCTCAAGCTTCCTTCACCCACATTCCACAGCCCCTGCAGGCATTTAGGTTTGCAATCATTACTGTTTCTGCATACTTACTCCCAAACACTGTGTGCAGCACCCATCGGCAGGGACTAATAAGTCTGCAGTGGAAATAGACCCCCAGCTATTCTCCAAAGCTACTTGTCTCAAAGCTTGCTCCGCCACCAGAAAGTACTGTGAAGAGCTCACTTACAAAGAAGGTTATTTTTTCATGAGCTTAGGTCTGACTGTAGAGTGAATGATTAACTCAAGGTATTTGGCAAAGCTGGTTACTGAAGTTACTGGGGGGTGGTTGCCTAAGAGGGTGTTTTTGGAGGGTAATGAATTTCTAGAATTTTCAGTTGATGAAAGAAAGGTAAAATAACCAGGAAGGACGAGTAAGGAGTGTCACTTTAAAACATAAAATAATCAATAATTACATATTTATATAGGAGTTTTCCAAAATTCATATTAAATAGGAAGACAAAAAGATAATTCTTTTAGGGATTGTTTTGGAGATCTTGTTTGTGTTTTTTCTTTACTAGTGACTTTCAACTTAAAGAATCATCATAAAATTACAGTATAACATATTGGTAAGCAGTACTTACAAATCACAGGGTTTGTATTCTGAAATATACCTGGCATGGCTGAGTAGGACCTCAGTTGTTCCAGCAAGTACAGTACTAAAAAATGTTCAAGATTATGGTCTTCCTGGTGCCAGGAGTCATTAAGGATTACAGGTTAGCCATGATCCCAGTAGAAGCAAGGTGACTTTTGATCAGAAAATTCCACATTAACTATGGTTAAAGATTTCATGCTAGAAAACTAGGTCAGTTTGCAATTCCTTTAATTCATCCCTTATTTCCAAGAAAAGGTGCTGTTAAGAGCATTTTGCTGTTTTCATGAAGGTCCTTATGACTTGAACATCTTTCCATTGTAAAACAAGTTTAATAGGAGAATCAATTTTATTTTTTATGATTGTTTCTCATTATAAAAGTAATGCATGCTCACTAAATGCATGTGAATAGAATATTTAATGGCAGAAAAATACACACTTTTAAGGAAAAGCAATTTACATATACTATATATGTATGATCTATATAGTGTTATTAGATTAATCCATGCATTGAAAGAAAGGTTAAAAGGCTATACAGATAAAATGAATTGTAGTTAGTTCTCTGTAAAAAAAAATGAGATTTCAATTTTGTTCTTTTTGCTTTTCTGTATTTTCTAAATATTATATAGTCTATATAATTCTAATTATAAGAAATATAATACATTTTTTATTTATTAGATTATAAGCTCATTTATTCATGTACCCATCCAACTAATGTTTAGGAATATGTATTATAGGCTGGGCACAATGGCTCATATCTGTAATCCTAGCACTTTAAGAGGCCAAGGCAAGAGGATGGCTTGAAGCCAGGAGTTCAAGACTAGCCTGGGCAACATAGTGAGACCCAGTCTCTACAAAAAAATTTAAAAATTAGCCAGGCATGGTGGCGAGCACCTGTAGCCCCAGCTACTACAGAGGCTGAGGATACAGGATAATTTGAGCCCAGGAGTTCGAGGCTGCAGTGAGCTATGATTGCGCCACTGCACTACAGCCTGGGCAACACGAGACCCTGTCTCTTAAAAAAAAGAATATTATCTACTAGGCCTTATGATGCTTGCAGGACACAATGTCATAACACTTGGTCCCTGCCCTCAGGAAACTTGAAGTCCAGTAGAGAAAAGCCACAAGTAATCCACAGCTGTAGTATAGTATATGTAGTAAGTGCTATGGCAGGGTGGGGAGTTTAGCAGAGGCATCTAAACCAAAGGAGACATCTGAGCTATTATGTGCACTTAGGTGATGTGGGTATGGAAGAAGAAGTCAGGCATCCCAAGCAAGCCATCCAGTAAGTGAAATTTACATTTCTTACAGTTGAAACACTGTCAGTCGTCCACAGAAGAATCTGATAGAAGCAAGAGATCCATGCTAAAAGGATAAAATAAGCTAGGTACAATGACTGACCAATGTGAGAAGGTGACTGAAAAGCAAGATTATGCCCATATTCTCACTTCAAGGAACTGAATGTTTACTGGTACCATTTACTATGATGAAGAAAACAAGAGGAATAGGTTGTGGAGATACTCGTAGGAATAAAAATGGAAGGGCCAGGCATGGTGGCTCATGCCTGTAATCCCAGCACTTTGGGAGGCCAAGGCGGGTGGATCATGAGATCAAGAGATCAAGATCATCCTGGCCAACAGGTGAAACCCCGTCTCTACTAAAAACACAAAAATTAGCTGGGCGTGGTATTGGGCGCCTGTAGTACCAGCTACTTGGGAGGCTGGAATCACTTGAACCCGGGAGGCGGAGCAGAGCTTGTAGTGAGCAGGGATTGCACCACTGAGACTCTGTCTTAAAAAAAAAAGAAACCAAAGTTTAGGGCATGGTCAGCCTTAAGTTTGTTCGATCCACAGATGATTGAAATAGTGAAGATTAGTAGGTATATATATGTTTGGGATGTGGTAGAAAGTTCTAGATTAAAAATAGCTAGAAATGATTGGCATATAGAGAGAGTTAGATTACTGGGTATAGGCTATTGTGTATATCATAAAAACGTCATTGAAAGGATAACATTTAAAGAGGAAGTAGAAGAAGGAAAAAACTGGGAAGAGGTGGTAGAGAGAAGGACAGGATGTTAAAGAAACAGGGGAGAGAGTCAACGGCATTAAATGTTATGAAGATTAATGTAAAAAAAAAACAAGAGAATACCCTTTTGTGTATCATCGTATGAAGGATGCGACGCCTAAGGGATTCTAGGGTCCTAACCCAAATCCAAAGAGGGAGAATATTCAGGGAAGGACCTAGGTACTCATATATTTAAAGGCTCCTAAATGTTCTTATTACATAGCTAAGCATGGCATCCACTGAGTTAAGCCACAAATTGTTTAACCGCATCCACCTTCACATCTGGAGGCTCCAGTTCCTCCCCCAGTGCCTATGTGTTGTTTACCAGTCAAAGTAAGTTAGGAAAGGGCCATACTTGCCAGTTCAGGGAGAGATGATCATGGTATTGTGTATTGTTTTCGGAAACAAAGGATCTGCACAGGTAGAGAAGACAGGGAAACCACCTGAGTTCCAAAATACAGTGTTTAAAAGGTGTCAGGCTAGACTTGTTTGGTGAAGTCACGAAAGTGACCACTGTCAGTAAATCTACACATCTAAGCAGAGCAAGAAAAAGCCGGAGAGGTATGCCAGTTTATGAAGTGTTTTTAAAAATAAAGAAAGGGTTTAGACATTAGTCCTGAAGGCTTAAGATATTTTTGTGGGAATGAAACAAGATGAGAATAGTTTTTTTTTAGAAGATTATCATAGACATAAGGAACAAAATAGGTTTTAAGAAGAGCAACTAAAGAATAGGAAATTGTTATTTTCGAGTATTACAAGTATTATTATATGCAATTGTTATATTCAAGTATTACATTCAGAATCAGAGTAGCACAAAGTCAAGAACAGCATCAATTTGGTGTCCCACCTGCTCTCTTAATGCTCTCTGATTTAGATCTGGGCAAAGTGATAGTTGAGGTAGTGGGTTAATTTCTTTGATGTTCCTCTGAGTTTTTAAGAGTAGAAATCCTCCTTGGGATGATGAAGATAACATGGGATGATCTTTGTAAAAATATGTGCTCAAGCAGAATAATCTGATGCTTTTATAATGTTGCAATTCAGGCACCTGAATGACATCAAGGTCCAATGAAGCTTAGCACCCAGTTTTAAAAATGAGTAAGATTTCAGCTGGATGGCACATCATGCAAAGCTCAGTACTCACGACTTTCAGGCTTTGCTCTAAACATTCCAGAACCAAGAGTGAATAGTTCAGAAACACAAAAAGAAGATACAAAGAGAGCTTAAAAATTCTGACTATGATCTATCATCAACTAGTCACTCCTAACAAGAAAATATAGCTTTTGTGGCTAAAATGTTACTACTTAGTCTTTGTATGGATGCTATTACTCAACATGTCAAAAAGGGGCTGGGCATGGTGGCTCACATCTGTAATCTCAGCACTTTGGGAGGCCGAGGCAGGTGGATCACTTGAAGTCAGGAGTACGAGACCAGCCTGGCTAAAATGTTGAAACCCTATCTCTACTAAAATGCAAAAATTAACCAGGCATGGTGGCGGGTGTCTGTAATCCCAGCTACTTGGGAGGCTGAGGCAGGACAATCACTTGAACCCAGGAGATGGAGGCTGCAGTGAGCCGAGATCATGCCATTGCACTCTAGCCTGGGTGACAAGAGCAAAATGCCATCTCAAAAAAAAAAAAAGTGAAAAGGGAAATACATCCCAATTTGCATTTACTATAGTAAAGAATTTAAAGCCAACAGAGATTGGACTAACATGTCTTTAAATATATATTGATATGAAAGTAATCTCATAAAATTAAAATGTGATTAGAGATAAAGTAAAAATTAATTGTGTGCTATTATACCAATACCAGGAAAAATAATAGAGAATAGAAAACAAAGCTAAGAAATTCTTAAAGAAGCCTATTTAGGGAATAAATAAAAACTATGAGCTTAAGGCTCTGCTCTAGACAGAGCTAGAACTAAGTATGACACCTACTTAACTATGAAACACCTGTTATCTATTCCATTACTTGTTCATGGGAGTAGCTTTCCATTGAATATCTTGAGGGAAATGTTGACTTAAAGAAAAGGTACCATTTCTTAAAAAGGGGAGTTGAGCTCTTGGTTCTACTCTTTGGTCCAGGCAACCATGGAGAACTCTGGGTGATGGAACTATACTACAGGAAATACTACTGTTAGTCTCAAATTGGACTATAAGGTATATACACACAACATAGATTATACCTTTTAAACTGACAGATACCTGTGTGTGCATGTATACGTTACTCATTTTTATTGTGAAAGCACAAAAATCCCAAATATTAAAATATTAAACTGAGATTGTGAGACATTGAATTATGCTTGACATTATGTAATAACTTATCATGCTTTCTAAAACAGAATCAATTTAACTTATACATAATGAATTTATCCTAAACACAAGTGAAAACACAAAACACAACTGTCTATTGAGTACAAATTAGTTTGCTGATCCTAAATAGAAGCCAATTAGAGACAGAACTTTAGGATACTTTTTAACAAATAAATGTATTATACATTTTTATATTAAGGTATAAATAATTTTTTAAATTAATTTTTTTTGGAGACAGGGTCTTGCTCTTTTGTCAAGGTTGGAGTGCAGAGGCACAATTTTAGCTCACTGCAGTCTCAACGTCTTGGGCTCAAGTGATCTTCCCACCTCAGCCTCTTGAGTAGCTGGGACTACAGGTGTGTGCCACCATCCAGCTAATTTTTGTATTTTTTTGTAGAGATGTGATTTCACCGTGTTGCCCAGGCTGGTCTTGAACTTCTGAGCTGAAGCAAGCTGTCCACCTCAGTCTCCCAAAAGTGCTGGGATTACAGGCATGAGCCACCACACCCAGCCATAAAATTTATTTATTAAAGGAATCACACAGAACCAAAACTCTCCGGCCTCAATTAGCCTTACCTTATGTCAAACAAATGTTATATAAAAAGTGCTCACTCACCTTTAAAATAAGACATTTTATAGCTACATTTGTTTCTTTATTCATCTACCGAATTAGATATAAAGAATCATAACACTCAGTGTTCCAAGCATCTGGGGAAAAGGATGCTCTTATGCTGGTGGGTGTATATACGGCCACACACTTTCATGTGTGACATGTATTTAAAGCCTTAAACATATTCTTTGATTTCATATGACTCCCTGAAGGATTTTACAGATACTTTTAATGTAACATTGCTTATAATGGCCAAAAATTCAAAAGAACCTAATATCCAAAGTAAGTACATGAGTAAATCAATCAGAAAACATAATGGTGTGCTAACTGTATTGTGTGTGTGTGTGTGTGTGTGTGTATATATATATATAAATAACATAGCATATGATATGGTTGAGATCTGTGACCCAGCCATATCTCATGTCAAAATGTAATCCCCAATGTTGGAGGTGAGGGTTGGTGGGAGGTATTTAGGTTGGTGGGAGGTGAGGGTTGGTGGGAGGT